>NC_053392.1:33639747-33939747 GCF_905171765.1 Bufo bufo | reverse complement strand
TGCCCCCATAACAGTGACATCCACAGTGCCCCCATAACAGTGACATCCACAGCGCCCCCATAACAGTGACATCCACAGCGCCCCCATAACAGTGACATCCACAGTGCTCCTATAACAGTGACATCCACAGTGCTCCTATAACAGTGACATCCACAGTGCCCCCCATAACGGTGACATCCACAGTGCCCCCATAAGTGACATCCACAGCGCCCCCATAACAGTGACATCCACAGCACCCCCATAACAGTGACATCCACAGTGCCCCCATAACAGTGACATCCACAGCGCCCCCATAACGGTGACATCGACAGCGCCCCCATAACAGTGACCTCCACAGCGCCCCCATAACGGTGACATCCACAGCGCCCCCATAACAGTGACATCCACAGCGCCCCCATAACAGTGTCATCCACAGCGCTCCCATAACAGTGACATCCACAGTGTCCCCATAACAGTGACATCCACAGCGCCCCCATAACAGTGACATCCACAGCGCCCCCATAACAGTGACATCCACAGTGCTCCTATAACAGTGACATCCACAGTGTCCCCATAACAGTGACATCCACAGTGCCCCCATAACAGTGACATCCACAGCGCCCCCATAACAGTGACATCCACAGCACCCCCATAACAGTGATATCCACAGCGCCCCCATAACAGTGACATCCACAGCACCCCCATAACAGTGACATCCACAGTGCTCCTATAACAGTGACATCCACAGTTCCTCCATAACAGTGACATCCACAGTGCTCCCATAACAGTGACATCCACAGCGCCCCCATAACAGTGACATCCACAGCGCCCCCATAACAGTGATATCCACAGTGCCCCATAACAGTGACATCCACAGTGCCCCCATAACAGTGACATCCACAGTGCTACTATAACAGTGACATCCACAGTGCTCATATAACAGTGACATCCACAGCGCCCCCCTAACAGTGACATCCACAGTGCCCCATAACAGTGACATCCACAGTGCCCCCATAACAGTGACATCCACAGTACCCCCATAACAGTGACATCCACAGTGCCCCCATAACAGTGACATCCACAGTTCCCCCATAACAGTGACATCCACAGTGCTCCCATAACAGTGACATCCACAGCGCCCCCATAACAGTGACATCCACAGTGACCCCATAACGGTGACATCCACAGCGCCCCCATAACAGTGACATCCACAGTGTCCCCATAACAGTGACATCCACAGTGCTCCCATAACAGTGACATCCACAGTGCCCCCATAACAGTGACATCCACAGTGCCCCCATAACAGTGACATCCACAGCGCCCCCATAACAGTGACATCCACAGTGCCCCCATAACAGTGACATCCACAGCGCCCCCATAACAGTGACATCCACAGTGCCACCATAACAGTGACATCCACAGTGCTCCCATAACAGTGACATCCACAGTGCCCCCATAACAGTGACATCCACAGCGCCCCCATAACAGTGACATCCACAGTGCTCCCATAACAGTGACATCCACAGCGCCCCCATAACAGTGACATCCACAGCGCCCCCATAACAGTGACATCCACAGCGCCCCCATAACAGTGACATCCACAGTGCCCCCATAACAGTGACATCCACAGCGCCCCCATAACAGTGACATCCACAGTGCCCCCATAACAGTGACATCCACAGTGCTCCCATAACAGTGACATCCACAGTGCCCCCATAACAGTGACATCCACAGCGCCCCCATAACAGTGACATCCACAGCGCCCCTGCAGCGTCCCACTGATATGCGTATAAGTGGTCTCATTAAATTTCTGTATTTAATGTATTGTATTTCCTAATATCAGGCTGGCATTGTCATTTCATCTATTCGCCCCTAGGTGGTGCTGGAGCCACATATTATATATAGCTTGGGGTGTGCTAGCTCAGAGAGGAAGTGTGTAGAAAGGAAACAGAGAGGAGAAGCAAGTGTATGGAGGAGCAGAGCAGGCTCAGTCCAAGATGTAGCTGCCTTTCTTTCCTCTGGGCCCTGATCAAGCCTGGAGAGGACAGACCAAGTAGTCACAGCAGCCCAGTACAGACAAGTGAGTCTATGTAGGAATATAAAGCAAGTCTAGTGAAGATTAGAGTGAGTCGAGCCAAGGGACTTCACAAGCTTCAGTGACCAGGAGGAACTTAAAGGTACCTGGACACAACTTGATTATTAAAGGCCATAATTATCCTTTTTCACTAAATGCCTACTGGGACATAGTGAACCTGAATATTTCAGGAGAGCATCCTGCATAAAATAATGTAGCAGAGAGTTTGCCTGCCACGAGGGAGAACGCCCTTATTGGATTGCTCAATATAAAAGTAAGGAAACCATTATATTCAGTACTTGAGTTCTAGAGATTGGACTTAAAGTAGAACTATCTAAGAAGAAGAGAACTTTTGTCTTGCCTGTAAAGTAACAGCATTAGGAAAACTCCTCAACTGATAATTGCCAGACCTGTTGTAAGGATTACAGTTACACTAATTTCTGAATCCTCCTTTATGCCATATAAGTGCACTCTACTGATGAACTGGACCAACGGTCCCGAGACATTTGATTTAAGTAAATGTTCAACTGTTCTATTACAACTGACTCCTCATCCTTTCTACTACCCTCAACATTTGCACCTTATGTTGCTGGCGTCACGAACACAGGGGCCCAGCCACCAAAGCACCTTAAACACCTACACCATCAAGGGCACCTCAACTTCCATCTGGCTGGTGTTCCCTGCAATAGAGAGTGCCGCTCTCCAGATGTTGCTAAACTGTAACTCCCATCATGCCATAATAGCTGAAGGCTGTTGGGGGCATGATGGGAGTTGCAGTTTTATAACAGTTGGAGAGCCAGAGGTTGTGAACATTGTGAAGAAATGTCGCTCCTCCTCCTGTCCCAGTACAATCCCTCATCAACCTGAGTATTGAGTGTCCCCATCTAGTGGTGACTTCTGGTATAGCAGCCTGTTCTTAACACAATGTGCTGTTCGGAGGACGTGTTTACAGAGGTGCAGCAAATCATGCTGGGAGTTGTAGTCTCGCAACAACTCAGGATCAGTGCTCTACCATATTGTCATAAGAAGAAAATTCTTTCCACAGCTATCTGCACCAGAATGCAAAGAGGTATCTCCCAGGAAAAGGGAAGCATCTTGCTAGCGCCACCTTGTGGCAGTCAAAATCCATTTTTTTGTTTGTTAGTTTTTTTTGCTACTTTCCCTTCTCTTGTTAAAAATTCAGATTTTGACTAATAGGAAGCCATTACCAGAAGGTGGCTTCATCTCGAAGCTATCAGTCCTCAGAGGATACTGAACCTTCAAGTCTATGAGGATAGCACGTACAGCTCTGGATGTGAGTAGAGTAGGTGTATCTCAAAATCGGCAGAAATAAATATAACAAACTGTTCTTGTCCATTCGACCATGAGTGAGAGAAAGTGAAAGAAAAGACAAAGAAATCTTCATTTCCACAGACTTTCCATCATATACTGTAGCGAGGTCTCTTCCTATCTCCATAGGGTTAGTGACTGAGACCTCCCTGCTCCAGTGACCCCCAGCTCACTCGGTAGGACAGCATAACCTCAGTGCACCAACTTGTGCAGCTCTTTGCAGACCACATCCACCTCCCCCACCTCAGTCTACCTCCACAGAAATGTAGGTCTTTTCAGGATCCAAGTATTCCACACTCCTAGATGCCAGTTATTACCAGCAGGCATTATGCCCCTGCAGCCCCTCTCTCAGTCCTGGCTGCTGCAGCAGGGCCCACCTTACACTAACCCCCAGAAGGATATGCTCTGTCCTAAAATGGCTCACATGCTCTCCTTTATGAACTGATGGCGTACTAGCCGCATCATCACTGCTCGTCATCGTCCTAGGGGCACAGAACCATCTAGCAGCCGGACCTGGTGGTGCTGTTCCCACCGATCCAGAGGAGCCAGACAGCGGCATGGGGAGGAAAGGATGCTGGTGTTGTCATAGGACAGCACGCTCACTGATTTGGAGGACCGGCACACTTAAAAAATTTGGTAACAGGTGCGTGGTAGCACAATGATGGACCTTGGAGACTGGTCAAGGTGTCCTCATTAGATCTCACTTACAGATCTGTAACTCATTCCATTGCGGAGACAGGTTGTCGATGGCTCTCCATGAAGATCATCTGCAAATTTCTAAGAGAAATGAATGCAAATGACTTAGTCGAATTCCAATTTAAATGTGTCACTACGAGTAACCCGACCTCCCAAAAGACATCCATATGGGATCAGAAATATTTGCATCCAACCTCCTCGTATACAGTGTCCATCCTGGCTGCAGCTTAATTTATGGTTGAGCAACATCGAGGAATGGAGAGGAGAAGAACCTTAATAGAAAGTGTGCTGATAATGATGGTCGTGATGTCCCATCTCCATGCTAAAGAACCCGATGACATCTCGGGGGATTACTATGTGAGTAGATGGCTTGTTATATCATATTCTGCGTGAAATCCTCCTCCTCTTGGTGGTAAAATTCCATAATTTTAAGTTTCGGGTCTTTACACATATAACCATCATTGCATTTGAAGAGACCATTATGTACCCGTACAGTGGAAACCCCAAGAAGTGATCCCATTTTAGTAACTACCCCCTACAAGGAATTTTTCAAAGGGGTGTCGGGAGCACTTTGACCCAACAGATGTTTCATAGAATTTAGAAACAAATGAAAAATTACATTTCCAATGAAATGCTGCTTTAGTACTTTATTTTTCATTTTCACAAGAGGTAGCAGGAGAAAATGATTCCCACTATTTGTTAACCATTTTCTCCTGAATACGGAAACACCCCATCTGTGGTCGTAAGCTGCTGGGCTCAGAAGGGAAGTTCTATATGGTTTTTGGAGAGCAGATCTTGCTAGAATAGTTTTCAGGTGCCATGATGCATTTGAAGAGATCCTCATGTCTTTTTACGGGGGAAACCACCCAGAAATGAACCTGTTTTAGAAACTACTAGGAATTTATTGAGGGGTATAGTGAGCACTTTGACCCAACAGGCTTTTCATACACTTCAGAAACACTTGGCTGTGGAAATGAAAAATAATTTTTTTTCCAATAAAGTGGTTATTTTGCCCCAAACTTTTCATTTTCACAATGGGTAGCAGGAGAAAAAACACCCAACAATTTTTTACCCATTTTGTCCTCAATACGACAATGCACAATATGCGGTTATAAACTGCTGTATGGGCTCCCTGCAGGGCTCAGAAGGGAAGGTGCTCCATATTGATTTTTGGAAGGCAGATTTGGCTTAAATGGTCTTCAGGTGCCTTGGCTAATGGTCAGCCTGATGAAGAACCTACAAATTGGCAGCCAATGACTGAACCATTCAGAGATTCAGGGAACATTTTCTCCAGGGATTACTGGGAACTCAGCATGCATTGGTTTCAACCAACCATGGTCTAGAGCTTCATGAGTTCTTTGCCGTTTTAATACTTTTGAGGTATAAAAAGGAAGAATGTTCCAGGGAATAGGGGCAGCATGAGAGGAAACCTACAGACATGTATGAGATGAGATGCGGAGAAGAGTGGTTATGTCAGAGACTTATAGAGTAAAACTAGGATCCTCGACCTCTAGAGGGGCCCCCTCCAACTTTAATTTAGCTCTGGTGTGGCTCTTAGTTTTCAGTGGACATGACAAGTGTTCATGGAGTAAGGTGGGTGTTATGTGCTTTCTGCATGGTCTTGGTTGGACATAGGACACTATAGCAGGTGGAGTAGACTCTGTTACCTCCAGTTATAGATCAGTTTCATGTCTCACGTTCAGTGTGGGGGGAAAACTCCACACTAAACACAGGAAAGAGGGAAGTAACTGGGCCTGGAAACTACGGAAGGAAAATTTCCCCTTTGACCGCAGAAAAATTATTCTCCCTGCTTGCGACTCCTACTTTTGCAAGCAGATCCCGGAGTCGCTCCCCCTAATTGCATGGGTTCATCCCCAGGTATAAGCTCAGGAGTCTCTTCACCCAAAGGGTCAAAGGAATATGGTACGTTATGTAATAGAACGTCCTGAGAGAGTGGGCCCTTAGATCTCTCTCTCAGGCGTCTATTAATACGTACAGCCAAAGACATAGCGGCTTCCAAAGACTAAGGATTCTCATGAAAGGCCAAAGCGTCCTTCAGCCTCTCAGATAATCCGTGACAAAACTGGCTACGGAGAGCTGGATTGTTCCACTCAGTATCCGTAGCCCACCTCCTAAATTGGGAACAATAGATCTCCGCCGAACGCTCTCCCTGACGCAGGCCGCGTAATTTAGTCTCGGCCAGGGAGGTTCGGTCCGGGTCATCATAGATGAGACCTAAAGCTCCGAAAAATGCATCTACTGATCGGACAGACTGTGATCCGGTCGGCAGAGAAAAAGCCCAAGACTGGGCGTCCCCTTTAAGCAACAAAATAATCACACCCACTCTCTGGCTCTCGTCCCCAGATGAGTGTGGATGCAGCTTAAAGTACAATTTGCACGCTTCCCTGAACCGAATAAAAGTATCACTCCCCCCGAGAATCTATCCGGGAGTGCAACTTTAGGTTCAGGACAGGTCAGGTAACCTGGTACTAGGATCAGCCAACAGTGGTCTCTGCATCTGTGAGACAGTCGTGCGGAGGTCATCCCCCTCAGAGACAGCCCCTGGAGCTGTCCGGTCAGTGCAGCGATAACATCCATGGCTGAACTGATACAGACAACAAAATGACGGTTATTCGGCGGTTTATAATGTCAAGATCAGTGTGGGGGAAAAACTCCACACTGTAACGGGGCGCCGAAGACGCACCTGGTCTCCAATCAGCCACAGACCTGCTGCTTAGCTTCGGGAGCAAGGATCTGTGTTTGGCCTCGTTCCCAGGGCGGCTTTGCTAGCTGGGAGGCTCCCTGCTCCTAGGTCTGCCTTGAGCGCCGAGCTGATCACTCGGCGCTTGACTTGTCTGTCTGTCGGTCATGTGACGCTAGCCATGTCACATGACCCTCACTCCCCCCTCACTCCCCACTATAAATACAGGCGGCTTGCTGGCTACAGGTTGCCTGTGATTTTCGTCTCTAGGCTTGTGTGTACTATTATTATTGCTTCCTACTTGACCTCTGGTATTGACCTTGTTTGTTTCCTGACCTCGCTTTGCCCACTCCCTTGGTACCTACACTATCTCTCGGATTTGACCTCGGCTCGTTCTCGGATTTCGTCTCCTGCCTCATCCCTTGTATTGACGCAACCTCCTGGACCGACCTCGGCTAGTTGACTCGCCATTGCCTTTTCCATCACTGGGTACTGTTGTTTTATCTACCTCCCTGTCTACCCGTTTGCCTTAGTCTTGTGTACAGCCTTCTGCTTTGACTGTCTGTTCCTCTCTTTCTCTGTTCGCTCTGCTCTACACTTACGTAGGTCAGGGACCGTCGCCCAGTTGCGCCTCGTCACCTAGGGCGGGTGGTGCAAGTAGGCAGGGACAGGGTTGAGAGTGGCAGTTTAGGGTGTGCACTTCCTCTCTACCTTCCTTACCCGTGACACACACTAAACACAGGAGGGAAAGGGAACAGTAACTGGGCCTGGAAACTAGGGAAGGAACAGGTCATCTCCTAAACAACCCTTATCCGGACCCTAACTACCTATCAATATGAATAGACCTTTAAGGTAGGAATATTCATATGCTGTGTACCTAGGTCCTTATATCCCTATAAGGCCCTGGAATAAGGTTAGGACCAGAGACAACTCATTCTTCCCCAGATGGACGAATGGAAGTCTCTGTCTAAGGCCCAGATACAAACAACAGGGAATATAACAAACACAAAGCAATAAGAACAGACAAGACTTATCTGAAAGTAGAAAACTGGCAACTCCAGAAGCACCAAAGAGTGCAACCGACCAGCTAGAAAATCTATAAACCGGACCTCCAAGAATGAGAAGCGGCTACTTATGGGAAAGGTAAATTACCAACAAGCAACACCTGAAGCAAGGGGTGTGGCATTCACCAAAACACAGACACAATAAGATCCACAGTGAACTTGTCAATTTAACCCACGAGTTTCCAGTCTCTCCAATCTCCTGATACCTGCCACGGGAACGTCCGTGACATCATGTCAATACATTCTGCTGGAGAACAGGCCCGTAAGTTGTATGTTCTGCCATCACTTACAATTCAAACATGTCCATTCGTCCATGTGGACATCACATCCCTCATACCTTTCTGTCATGGCTGCAACAGAGCAAAGGCAACTGTGACCCCACCAAAGACTTCCTTCCATGACACAACCTTTTAGGTCCAGTGGTAGTCCATCATACAGAAGAAACCGGTCCAAAATAGAAAAATGTCTCCCAGACCTGGGTGACTTCTTAGGAATACTCTCATGCTTCCGAAACAAGTCTGCTCCTGGCACCAAGACCCTCCGTTTATGTTGTGCTCGCTGTTGGCTCCTAGCTGCCAGAGATTTTACCCCTTAGGCCTCTTTCACACGAGCATGTCCGGAAAAGGTCCGGATGCGTTGCGGCAAACCCGCGCGAGTAGGTACCCAATTGCAGTCAGTTTTGACTGCGATTGCGTTCCGTTGTTCAATTTTTATCGCACGGGTGCAATGCGTTTTGCACGCGCATGATAAAAAACTGACTGTGGTACCCAGACCCGAACTTCTTCACTGAAGTTCAGGTTTGGGTTCAAGGTTGTGTAGACTGTATTATTTTCCCTTATAACATAGTTATAAGGGGAAATAATAGCATTTTGAATACAGAATGCTAAGTAAAATAGGGCTGGAGGGGTTAAAAAAAATAAAAAATAATTTAACTCACCTTAATCCACTTGTTCGCGCAGCCGGCATCTCTTCTGTCTTCATCTGTGAGGAATAGGACCTTTGATGATGTCACTATGCTCATCACATGGTCCATCACATGACCCATCACCATGGTGATGGATCATGTGATGGACGCAGTGACGTCATCAAAGGTCCTTTACCAGGTCCTGAAGAAAGAAGACAGAAGGAGATGCCGGCTGCGCGATCAAGTGGATTAAGGTGAGTTAAATTATTTTTTATTTTTTTAAACCCCTCCAGCCCTATTGTACTAAGCATTCTGTATTCAGAATGCTATTATTTTCCCTTATAACCATGTTATAATGGAAAATAATAATGATCGGGTCCCCATCCCGATCGTCTCCTAGCAACCGTGCGTGAAAATCGCATTGCATCCGCACTTGCTTGCGGATGCTTGCGATTTTCACTTAGCCCCATTAACTTCTATGGGGCCTGCGTTGCGTGAAAAACGTACAAAATAGAGCATGCTGCGATTTTCACGCAACGCACAAGTGATGTGTGAAAATCACCGCTCATGTGCACAGCCCCATATAAATGAATGGGTCCGGATTCAGTGCGGGTGCAATGCGTTCACCTCACTCATTGCACCCGGGCGGAAAACTCGCCCGTGTGAAAGGGGCTTTAGTGACCGGCCTGTTTTAGGCCTCGATGACCAAGCAATTTTTTTTTTCATCATTGCCTTCCAAAAGATATAACGTTTTTATTTTTCGGTCTATTTTTGTGGGACAAGTTGTAGTTTTTAATGGCACTATTTTTGGGGTACACATAGCTGATTAGGAAAAATACAGCAATACTACCACTGAGTTTTTACGTTATAAATTTTGCTGCTTTCATTTTTCAGTTTAAATAACATGATAGCTTTATTCTCTCGGTCGGTACGATTACAGTGATACCAAAAAAGTTATTATTTTTTTATGTTTTACTACTTTTAAATAATTAAAACTTATTTTTTTAAGAAAAAAAAGGTTTTGCAACGCTGCATCCCGAGACCCATCGTTTTTGTATTTTTTATTTCTCCGGACCTGTGTGGGGCTAGATTTTTGTGGGACAACTTGTAGTTTTCATTGGTATCATTTTTGGGTACATAACACTTTTTAATCACTTTTTATCCTGTTTTTGTTTTGGTGGCGAATCAGCAAAGAGCAGTAATTCTGGCATTTTTTAAATACCCTTCATCTTACAATATAAATTACATGATAATTGCGTAGTGCAGGTCGTTACGGACATGGTGACATGAAATATTTTATTTTTGCAATTTTTTTGCATTGAAATATTTTTTTTTCCCAATGCAAAAATTGTCTATTTTTTAACTTTTTTATTTTTTTATTTATTAAAACTTTTTTAACCATTTAATAGTCCCACAAGGGGATTATAATAGGCATTCTTTTGATCGTTTCTAAAATACATTGCACTGTTCATGCAGTGCAATGTATTTTACTGTCAGTGCTATACTGACATTCACCAGCAGGCTGCGCCAGAGAGTATATGCTGCTAGGACATGCTGGAGGCAGGCCTGGGGCCTTCACTAGGTCCTGGCCTGCATGTTCTGGTAGCAGCACCCCCACAATCTTATTTGCGTGCTCCCCCGTCCGCTCCCTCTGTAACCACTTTTATGTCATGGACGCTATTGTCCTCAGCATTTTAGGGGTTAAACAGTCCGGGTTCTCATGGGAGAGCCAAACCCCCCACTCTCCACTCCACTGTGGCTCAGCCTAAGGCCTCTTAGTGACCACCATAACAAGGAGCATTGATGTTCACTAGAGATGAGCGAATCGACTTTGGATGAAACATCCGAAGTCAATTCGCATAAAACTTTGTTCTAATACTGTACGGAGCAGGAGCTCCATACAGAATTAGAATGTATTGGCTCCGATGAGCCGAAGTTATTGCTCTGCGAAGTCTCGCGAGACTTCGCGCAATAACTTCATAAATAAACTTGTACTGTAAAAAAACCATTTTCCGAACTCGGGTTCAGTTCCAAGTGGTACCTTGGTCCCAAACCCGAGTTCGGAAAATGTTTTTTTACAGTACAAGTTTATTTATGAAGTTATTGCGCGAAGTCTCGCGAGACTTCGCAGAGCAATAACTTCGGCTCATCGGAGCCAATACATTCTAATTCTGTACGGAGCGCCTGCTCCGTACAGTATTAGAACAAAGTTTTATGCGAATCGACTTTGGATGTTTCAAGTTGATTCGCTCATCCCTAGTGGTCACTAAATACGGGTGCATGGACAAAATTAAAGGGGTGCTTCTATCTGGATATCTGTGGTCATCAGTGGCTTAAAGAAATGGGTCCCAACTCTGGATGCTGCTACTGTCTAAAGAACAGTCAATGAACGGGTCTGGGCTGCAATACCAAGCACAGCCACTATGCAATGTACGGCGCTGTGCTTAGTATGCTGAAAGGAGGCTACAATGCTCACTGGAGTGCTGGGGCCTCCACAAGATCGGCTGTTCTGGAGATGTTCTGACCCAGGTGTCCACATGCCACACTTTGGCCCGTGTCAGAGTCGCTCAACGCCTCGCGCTTGCCCATATTTCTTGCTTCCAACAAATTCCAGAACAGAGCATTCATTGCCGCCTGATATATCCCCCCCCCCCCCAGACAGGCGCCATTGTCACCAGATAATCCTGTGGTTGATGGGTGTATGCCCATAGGCACCTGATACATGGAATATGTGCTGCTTCCAATACAGCTACATATATACCACGCTCATACCATTACACCTTGCTGTATATTGTCACACATTGATACAGATTGGGTCCTTTCTTTCCCTCCTTCATTTTTGGGAGTCCCCAAAGCCGTTTTTGCCCTCAGCTGAGAGGTGGATACAATTGTATCCGTCTACACAATGCAGTAAACATTCCGGACCGACACATTGTAACGGAGTCACAGAGCCAGTACCAGTCAAACATACAATTTTGCGCAATATTGGAAGTATATGGATTGATGGATCACTCGTTTTTTTATCTCATTTTTTATCTTGTTTTTTTCTAATGAAATATCGATTTGGGTGAGAATATTTAGTAGTCAGATAGGAATTTGGGGACCTCAGACTAAATCATGTTTGTTAGAATTTTTGAAGAGTTTTTATTTTTTAGTTGTGGGACTTTATAATGGCAAATGGCAATATTGCATACAATGTAGTGGGGAGCTGGAAAAAGAATCCAAACGGTGTGGAATTGGGAAAAAAATGCCACCACAGTTTTATGGATTTTGGGGGTCATTTGTTAAGACTGGCATCCCCTTCCCTGCCCACACCATACCCAGTTTTTTAGACCTGGCGTGAGCAGGGAAAAGTCGCAGATTGCGGCGCAACTAACCGCTGCGCCACAATCTGTGCCTTTAATACGCCTAATTTAGGCATATTTCAGGTTGATAAATGACCCCCTTCGTTTTTACGGTTTTGCCTTTATTCTCCGGGTCAATACGATTAGAGTGATACCACATTTATATAGTTTTTCTTGTGTTTGAGTAAAAAAAAAAAACTTTGGAAAAAATGAATTAATTATTCTGACCCCAATAACTTTTTTATAGTTATATCGATTTGCGTTACGATCTGTAATTTTCATTGTTATGATTTTGGAGTGTATATGACTTTTTATTACATTTTTTGAGAGGTGAAGGGAAGAAAAATGGCGAATCGGCCAATTAGATTTTTTGTTTCCATTACGCCATTTATATTTTAATAGTATGGGTGTTTTCAGATACGGCAAATCCTTTGATGTTAATTTTTTTTGTGTTTATTTAGTTTTAGTTTTATTCTGGGGGAAAGGGGGGTGAATTAAAGTTTTATACTTTTTTTTATTTATTTTTCATATTTAAAAAAAAAAGAAGAAAAAAAATCCCCCCCCCCACATTTTTTAGGCCCCCAAGAGCCTAACATCATGCAATTATTAGATTACCACTTCTATTTATCAATGGAAACAAATTCCCTGACAAATAGAAGATTCAGTTTATTGCCATGTAGTGCTGCCACCTGCTGGCCTACATAGGAATACACCTGTGAAAGGCATCAGCCTGCAGTTTCCAGCCTTTCACATCCAAAGAACGGCTCCCCCAATCGCCGCGTGGGGCAGCCATTCCAGGCCCCAAAGTGGAGCCCTTTTCGAGTTTTGTGCTTTGGTTCCTGCTGCGCTCACAAGCAGGCGCCATTTTTAAAGACCGGACTTCCACTGTACATATCCAGAGGGGGTTAAAATTATGTAAATTGTAACATATTATTAATATTAACCCCTTCCCAAGCTCCACTGTAAGAGGCTGGCCAACTCAGAAGCTGAGCGGGCTCCATAGCCACCGGGGGCCTGCTGTTTTTATTTATTTATTTAACCTCTTAGATGCCGCGGTCAATTGCAATCACAGCATCTGAGCAGTGAAATCCGAGGAGCATTGCTCACCTGGGGCCCTTATGGCTCCCCTGAAATGAGATTGAGGGAGCCGTTCAGCTGCTGTGGCAGCTTTGAGTCTTCTGAAGGATTCAAAGCCTGCCACAGCAATGTTCCTATGGAGCCCTGCCTGTTGCAATCACTCTCATAGGTTTAACCAGTTAGTCAGTAAGGCCATAAGGTCAGCCACTAAACCTGCTGATCCGCAATAAGAATAATATGTCTCCTTTGTGTCTTTCAGTCAGAAGCCGACTATTGGGAGGAAGATTTAGAGACTACAAGATATCTTATCAGGAGAGCCCTAGGTATGTGACGAAGACCACAAAGACCCCAGTCATTATGATGTAAAGATGACAATATCCCCCATTGACAACTATATGCTTTAGTAGGGTAATCTAATAATTCTCCATCACTGATGGTTTGTGCATTACAATGATGTAAACTTTACTGAGACTTGTTAGGTTCTCCTCAATCACCTTGCATCTGGACCACTCATGTTGTGTTGTTATAAATGGACTGAACACCCTGTTACCTTAAAACTGATGAGCTTTTCTGGTCTAGGAAATAATACAGCCGGACAAAGTAGTCAATCCACGAATCTGACCACTCCAAGCAGCAATTCAACTGCATCGCAGGAGGCTCTTCTCAGTACATCACCAGAATATGCACCCACCACATCACCAGAAGATACACCCACCACACCACCAGAAGATGCACCCACCACATCACCAGAAGATGTACCCACCACATCACCAGAAGATACACCCACCACATCACCAGAAGATGTACCCACCACATCACCAGAAGATGTACCCACCACATCACCAGAAACTGCACTCTCCACATCACCAGAAGATGCACCTACCATATCACCAGAAACTGCACTCTCCACACCACCAGAAGATACACCCACCACATTTCAAGAAGATACACCCACCACAACACCAGAAGATGCACCCACCACAACACCAGATGATGAACCTACCACACCACCAGAAGATGTACCCACCACATTACCAGAAGAAACACCCATCACATCGCCAGAAGATATAGCCACCACATCACCAGAAGATGCACCCACAACATCACCAGAAGATACACCCACTACATCACCAGAAACTGCACTCTCCACATCACCAGAAACTGCACCCACCGCATCACTAGAAGCTGGATCCACCACGTCACCAGAAGCTGGACCCATCACATCACCAGAAGATGCATCCACCACATCACCAGAAGATGCACCCACCACATCATCAGAAGATGCACCCACCACATCACCAGAAACTGCACCCACCTCATCAACAGAAGATTCACCCACCACATCACCAGAAGATGCATCCACCACATCACCAGAAACTTTACTCACCTCATCATCAGAAGATGCATCTTCCACATCACCAGAAGATGCACCCACCACATTTCCAGAAGATACACCCACCACACCACCAGAAGATGCACCCACCACATCACCAGAAGATGTACTCACCACATCACCAGAAGATGTACCCACCACATCACTAGAAGATACACCCACCACATCACCAGAAACTGCACTCTCCACATCACCAGAAGATGTACCCACCACATCACCAGAAGATACAACTACCACATCACCAGACGATGTATCCACCACATCGCCAGAAGAGGCACCCACTACATCACCAGAAACTGTACTCTACACATCACCAAAAACTGTACCCACCGGATCACCAGAAGCTGGACCCACCACATTACCAGAAGCTGGACCCACCACATCACCAGAAGCTGGACCCACCACATCAACAGAAGATGCATCCACCACATCACCAGAAGATGCACCCACCACATCATCAGAAGATGCACCCACCACATCACCAGAAACTGCACCCACCTCATCATCAGAAGATGCATCCACCACATCACCAGAAGATGCATCCACCACATCACCAGACGATGTATCCACCACATCGCCAGAAGATACACCCACCACATCACCAGAAGCTGCACCCACCACATTTTTAGAAGATGCACCCACCACATCATCAGAAGATGCACCGACCACATCACCAGAAGATGCATCCAACACATCTTCTTCAATTCCAACGCCAGCAATATCTTCTTTCTCACCAAAAACTGTACTCACCGGATCACCAGAAGCTGGACCCACCACATTACCAGAAGCTGGACCCACCACATCACCAGAAGCTGGACCCACCACATCAACAGAAGATGCATCCACCACATCACCAGAAGATGCACCCACCACATCATCAGAAGATGCACCCACCACATCACCAGAAACTGCACCCACCTCATCAACAGAAGATGCACCCACCACATCACCAGAAGATGCATCCACCAAATCACCAGAAACTTCACTCACCTCATCATCAGAAGATGCATCCACCACATCACCAGAAGATGCATCCACCACATCACCAGAAGATGCATCCACCACATTACCAGACGATGTATCCACCACATCGCCAGAAGATACACCCACCACATCACCAGAAGCTGCACCCACCACATTTTTAGAAGATGCACCGACCACATCACCAGAAGATGCATCCAACACATCTTCTTCAATTCCAACGCCAGCAATATCTTCTTTCTCACCTGAGATGTCTGGTAAGTTGCTATGGACTGTTTCTGGAAAATCCTTTTTTGTATAAACCGGAAACCTCTGTGTCTATTATGGCTGCACAGATGGACAAGCTTTCCTGGTAATAAAGCTGAACATTTTGAGATGTGCCCCATGCCTACATTCCCTGTAGTTGAGCGTGGTAGATGTTGGATAGACAATAGTCAATGTCCTAAAACACCCAGGTTCTGCTTAACATACATGTTATGTCTGCACTTATAACATCCATATATGTAGGAACAGCACCCTTCTATGTACAGTGGATATAAAAAGTCTACACACCCCTGTTAAAATGTCAGGTTTAATGTGACCTATAAACTGTACCACTCAATTGAAAAACAAACTGAAATCTTTTAGGTAGAGGAAAATATAAAAATAAAATAATATGGTTGCATAAGTGTGCACACCCTTAAACTAATACTTTGTTGAAGCACCTTTTGATTTTATTACAGCACTCAGTCTTTTTGGGTATGAGTCTATCAGCATGGCACATATTGACTTGGCAAGATTTGCCCACTCTTCTTTGCAAAAACATTCCAAATCTTGGAATGCGAGGGCATCTCCTGTGCACAGCCCTCTTCAGATCACCCCACAGATTTTCAATCGGATTCAGGTCTGGGCTCTGGCTGGGCCATTCCAAAACTTTAATCTCCTTCTGGTGAAGCCATTCCTTTGTTGATTTGGATGTATGCTTTGGGTCGTTATCATGCTGAAAGATGAAGTTCCTCTTCATGTTCAGCTTTCTAGCAGAAGCCTGAAGGTTTTGTGCCAATATTGACTGGTATTTGGAACTGTTCATAATTCCCTCTAGCTTAACTAAGGCCCCAGTTCCAGCTGAAGAAAAACAGCCCCTTGGCATGATGCTGCCACCACCATGCTTCACTGTGGGGATGGGGTTCTTTTGGTGATGTGCAGTGTTGTTTTTGCGCCAAACATATTGTAAGGGATACCACCCCTCGTGCCCGCTTGACGTCAACTACGTCGAGCTCACGAGACGCGGTATGGTCCCTGGTTGCCAAGACGTGATGTTATGCCCTCCTGGAGGAGCGGGTAAGGTCAGTCTTGGTACAGTTTTCACAGATTCCTCCTGTCCACACGGGCACAGAGAGGCAACAAGCTGAGAGAGCCTTTTCACTGCCCCAGTGAAACAGTGCGTTCTCAGCACGGGAAGACTGCCACCAGTTCCTTGTTTGATATAAACCCGCTAACGGGATTATATAGGGTAAGAAACCAACCCGCGGTAGCGTATTACTAGGCCAAACATGGACGTGGGGATTCGTGATCAAGATACAAGACAGCACAAGATTAAATTATATATTTAAACGCCTTAAGCGCTCACTAGACAATACACTATACACAAAGAATATATACAGTGGTCTGAGGTTACAAATACAGACGGTGTGGTACAAACAGGGTTAAGCAGAACAAAAGTCAGTTTACCAGGTATAGGAGTCCTTTGGGTGGTGATGGATTCTTAGCTGTGGTCACATGGGAAGCAGTATTGTCAGCAGGTTGCAGGTCCCTCTAAACACATGGCATGATGTGACCTCCCTTCAGAGAAAGACATGCCCGCTTGCTGGCACAAGCCTTTTAACCTGTAGCCAGTCCCTGCCCTCCCAGCCTCTGGAAGCGGTCCACCCCCCTCCCCCCCCCCCCCCCCCCTCTGCTGGGCTGGCAGCCAGGGGCGTACATATAAATCATGGGGCCCCATAGCAAAACTCAGAATTGGGCCCCCCCTTCCCAATAAAAAGTACAATTATTAAAGCCAATTAGTGAGGGTGCAGGGTGCATTAGGGGTTAAATAAAAGGTTAGGCTGTGTTCACATCACGTTTTTGCCATCCATTTTTACGTATATTTTGTTAGGGGAAAAAGGGATAAAAAAGTGCAGCACCCAACGCTTTTCTATCCTGCAGAGTCCAGTAGAACAAACGTATATGTTAACACATACATTTTTCTTTCAAACTCTATAATGAAGGATGCCACTGTATGTATACATGATACAGATGTACGGATATACGGATGGCAAAAACAGGATATGAACTCGGCCTTACCCTTTAAAGTGGTATTCCCATCTCAGACAATGGGGGCATATCGCTAGGGACCCGCGACCTACAACGAGAATGAAGCAGGGAGAGCTGTGGCTGGAGGACCCCAGATTTCCCGGGGTCCGCCCACCACCAAGCGCTGCTCCCATAGAAGTGAATGGGAGTGCACCGCGCATGCGGGGCCCATGCTGCTCCCATTCATTTCTATGGGGCAGACGGCAAAAGCCAAGCTATTTTCGGCGGTCCCATAGAAATGAATGGAGGGCGGCTGCGCATGCGCAGTGCGCCCTCCGTTCATTTCCCGGCTCTGTTCTCATTGTAGGTGGGACCCGCACCTATCAGACAATGGGGGGCATATCCTAGCGATATGCCCCCATTGTCTGAGATGGGAAAACCCCTTTAAGTTTTATTTATTTTAGATAGGTGTAAAGCAGAGGAGAGACTATAGGGTTAATTACTGCAGCAGGACGGTCCACACTGGTCATTGTGACCCCTGGGACAGATCTTCTGCAGGCCCACAGCATTAGATCTCTGTCTCACAGCTGAACTTCTCCCCTTGTTAATAACAGGGAGCAGAGCTGAGCATTTTTAGTCATGCCCCATCCTTTTAGGCTAGGCTATCTCTGGAGCCTCCAGCACAGGCCTCAGGTCCCATATGAAAGAATACATATGCACTACAGTGAGCAGAGCTGAGGCTCCTGTCTGACTCTGACCCTGCTGTCAGCTCCTCTCACCTCAGCTCTGCTCCATCATGCAGAACGCTTCTGCTGCTCCCTTCTGACCTCTCACACAGCCTAGGAATAGTGACGGCAGTGCTGGGAGTAAACAAGCAAAGAGAAGTGCAGGAGGACCCAGAGGAGGGTCAGCATGTGGGATACAGGGCAATTATCACTGCTGATAAAAGTAAATACAGGGCAGGTACGCTCCAGGTGTCAACCCTAGCTAGCTGTGGGAGCAAACAGACATCACAGAGGCAGAGGGGCGGGCATATCGGGCACTGAGCTGCTACCTGATTGAAGGAGCGTTGCAGCTGCTCACTCTCCTCTCCCTCCCTTCCACTCGGGGCCCAGCCTGCTGTTGTCAGCGCAGCACTAGCGCTGCGCCTAGTAAGAAATGTAAATGTAAATATGCACTGGGGCGTTTGGGGTGGCAATGGGCCCCTTATTGACACTGGGCACGGGGCTGCGGACCCAAACCCCCCTATTATCCGCCATTGCCGGTATTTATCTCTCTACTGGTACTGCAGCGTGTATTTAGGTTGGGAAGGGGGCGGAGCAATGCAGCCTGGCCGGGCCCCCTAACCTCACGGGCCCCATAGCCAGTGCGTGGTCTGCCTATATTGACGGTACGCCAGTGCTGTCAGAAAATGACCCACAAAACACTTTAGGGTTCATAGCTCCAGACCAGAAGGTCACAAGTTGATGGTTCTGGGACCAACAGACCCAACTGGGTTCCGGCTACAATTAGAGTCCAAGCATGGTACCGTTATTGGGTTTCTGTGGGGAGATATGTATATCTCCCTTCCCTGGCATCCCACCGCCATACTAAAACCATGGGCATGTTCATCGTGGCCACCGGGACACAAATATGTATCCGGTTTGCGCCTGCGATGGCCAGGCGATTCATAATTCCTTATAAATCGCTGGTTCCATGCTGTCTGCTAGATTCGATTGAACTGGGGAATGGTTTAGACCCCCGGCAGGGAGGTTTTCATGCCGGATCCATGCTGTCTGAATGGGGCGTGATATTTTAAACAAAGGTGACCTGAAAGAAGTTCTCTGCCATATAGCAGAGTTCACTACTTCTGCTACCTTTAAGCAAATGGTGGGTGTGGGGACATGGCTGACAGTAAATATTAATACATATTCCTCACACATATCTTTTGGAATTATGGCCAAAAAGTTCAACCTTGGTTTCATCAGACCATAAAACCTTTTCCCACATGCTTTTGGGAGACTTCAGATGTGTCTTTGCAAAATGTAGCCTGGCTTGGATGTTTTTCTTCGTAAGAAAAGGCTTTTGTCTTGCCCCTCTACCCCATAGCCCAGACATATGAAGAATACGGGAGATTGTTGTCACATGTACCACACAGCCAGTACTTGCCAGATATTCCTGCAGCTCCTTTAATGTTGCTGTAGGTCTCTTGGTCCCTCCCAGACCAGTTTTATTCCCGTCTTTTCATCAATTTTGGAGGGACGTCCAGTTCTTGGTAATGTCACTGTTGTGCCATATTTTCTCCGCTTGATGATGACGACTGTCTTCACTGTGTTCCATGGTATATCTAATGCCTTGGAAACTATTTTCTACCCTTCTCCTGACTGATACCCTCTAACAATGAGATCCCTCTGATGCTTTGGAAGCTCTCTGCGGACCATGGCTTTTGCTGTGGGATGCGACCAAGAAAATTTCAGGAAAGACCAACTAGAGCAGCTGAACTTTATTTGGGGTTAATCAGAGGCACTTTACATGATGGCAGGTGTATGCTGACTCCTATATAACAGGATTCTGAATGTGATTGCTTAATTCTGAACACAGCTACATCCCCAGTTTTAAGAGGGTGTGCACACTTATGCAACCGCATTATTTTAGTTTGTTTTTTTGTTTTCTTCCCTTCACCTAAAAGATTTCAGTTTGTTTTTCAATTGAGTTGTACAGTGGAAAAAGTTCTGAAATGATTTATCTTTGTCTCATTTTTTTACAGCACAGAAACCTGACATTTTAACAGGGGTGTGTAGACTTTTTATATCCACTGTATGTGTGTGTATACAGTGAGGCCGCTCCATCAGACCACATGTCAGAAGAGATATACAGTATGTACTAGGCTGCAGCTAAAGCCTGTGTAAACCTTGACTCTCGATCAGCCCTGGCGTGAGCAACAGGATACTACAACTGCAGTGGTTGGGAGTTGTAGTAATTTTAATGCTGCAACTCTGATGGCTTATGCCAGTGCTGCATATGGCTAAATCGCTATGGTCAGCTCAGGCTTCAGGACAACGGGGGTTCTCCTGAAATATAAAACTTCACAGCAGAACATCTCAGCTCAGTTGTAACCACTGCCAATCAATGAGCTGAGCTACATCTGACTGATCAGCCACCTCTAACCCTGGAGTAGGGCTTCTCCATCCACTTCACCCTGGCTGTGGCTTACTCATCTTGCCTGCCCTATCAGTCAGCCTGTAGGTGTGTGCTTCCTCTGGCTCTTATTGGGCCAGTGGACATATACCCTAATCTCTCCAGCCTATGGCTAAACTCCCTGAGGTCTTTAAGACACCTTCCCCTGCAGTAGGATAGGTTGAGCAATAGGTTCTCTAGCTTGAAGTTCCGGGGAATGTGTCCTGTTACTCCGTTCTGTTTTTCCGGATTTGACACTCTGCTGCCTGACCTGACCTCTACCTGACTCCCGAATTTACCCAGTGCCGCTTGACCCGACCTTTGGACTGTTTTCTGGATAGATCAAACTCTGTTGGTCCTGACCTTGGCCTTTCAATGACTCAGTATGTTCTGTATGTTTTATTCTTTGTAACATTTTGTATTTGGAATTGTTACAGATAAATTCTTGGACCGTCTGTTGAAGTTATCGTCCCAGGTCAGTCTGGTGCCCATTTGCTTCTATGTTCAGTGCTCAGAAATCACATTGCTTATCTGAGTGAAGTCAGGCAATAGATAGATAGATAGATAGATCGATAGATAGATAGATAGATAGATAGATAGATAGATAATAGATAGATAGATAGATAGATAGATAGATAGATATACAGCAAAAACGAAGGCAGCACTCCAAGTTGTGAAAAAAAGTGGAAGGTTTATTCACCCAACCAGCAGCAACGTTTCAGCTCTCTCTATGGAGCCTTTGTCCAGCTGACAAAGGCTCCATAGAGAGAGCTGAAACGTTGCTGCTGGTTGGGTGAATAAACCTTCCACTTTTTTTCACAACTTGGAGTGCTGCCTTCGTTTTTGCTGTATGTCTACAATTTGGACCTTGGTCACAGGTCTCATAAGGAGGACTTTTTGCACCCGCATTTATTCTTTGAGTGCTGCTTCTTTTCTTTTCTCTTCTAGATAGATAGATAGATAGATAGATAATATATAGATATGAGATAGATAGATAGATAGATAGATAGATAGATAGATAGATAGATAGATAGATAGATAGATAGATAGATAATGTACGTAGATGATTGATAGTTAAGTTGTAGCACAACAAAATCCACTGTAATGCTGATGGTTTCCCCTCTGCTATATTTATGTACAGAGTTCCTCACACTCCATAGCAGCCTGCGTCTTGGAAAAGCTGTGGGATTTTATGACGTCAGGCAGCGGTCTTCAGGAGAACCACACACTCAGAATCCTGGATATTCTTGATCATTTGACAAGAAATTCTACAGAAAGGAACCTGCAACTTAATGTGGAGACAGTGATAGTGAGTGTCACCATGCATCCCATTATTACCAGTCAGTAAATCTAGACATCGGGGACTGACAAAGGATCCACACATGTGAATTGTGACCTATGACGTCTGACGTCACTGTGTCTGTGTATTGTATGAGGTATGAAGTGCTGCAGACATTGTGTAGTCAGAGCTACGGATCTTCTTCTCCCTGTGTGTTTTTCGTTGTCACTGAATCTCCTCAGGGCAGCATCTTGAAGAAGATATAAAGTTATTGCCAAGCACTGATCTCTGCCCCTTTCTGCAGTGGACTGGAATTTACGCACCGCTTGTGACATGCTGCATGCTGCTGCACAGAGCATAGTCTGCTGCCTCTCCTGTGCCATGTACTTACCGCAGCTGCTTGCAATCTGGGACCCCCACAATCTGATATTTACTACCAGTAAATAAGCCCTAGAGAAGAGGCACCCCGGGGTGACCTCTGTATTATACCTCTAAAGTAAACCAATGAGTGACAAGCTTACTGTCAGGTCATTATATAATGCATGCTTATCGGTGGTAGCAAACAACCTGTTTAATAGCACACTGCACGGTCGGATTTGTTATGCTTTTTAAAATTAAGAAAAGTGACAAAGATTTTCCCTTATTTGGGGCAGATGCCTGCCGGTCACACACACAGTAATATTGAAAAAAGCAGTAGCTTGTTCTGAACAAAATTCTCCCTTTTTCGGGAGCATCAGCAGAACAGTATGGAACCTGACGGACAAGATAGGAGATGAGCGGCTGTGGCGGGGTAGTAGTATTTGCAGCAGCAGTACAGTATGAAACCTGACAGACAAGGCAGGAGATGCGCAGCTGTGTAGGGGTAGAAGTAGCACTGCACTGTATGATGGTATTATTTAGGAATTGGGTTTACTGTATGGTGGTATTATGTAAGTAATGTATGGTGGTATTATTTGGGCACTTGGTGCACTGTATGGTGGTATTATTTGGGCACTTCTTGCACTATATAGTAGTAATAACCAGTTTTGTGGTATGATTTGGGCACTGGTTGCACTGTTTGGTGGTATTATTTGGGCACTGCATGCACTGTATGGTGGTATTATTTGGGCACTGGCTGGCATATTATATAGACAACAAATATCCTTTTCTCTTGCAGAAATCCATCTACATTTTCAATGATCTGGTTTCCACCATCCCGGCAGATCCTTCTGTCAACGTCGACAAGTCCCTTGGCCCAAAACTGCTGGAAAGTCTAGAAAATATCCTTTCGTCAATGCTGGTCACGAATAAAACCTTTGAGGTGTCATGTGAGGCCCTGAGCTTTTACTGCTCTGCGCTCTCCTGTGACGAGCTATCTAGTGCCAATGTCGTGGAGCTCCAGTCAGGGGCTCAGTTATCCCTGTTCCTCACCCACCCTAATTATTCTTCTGACTGCTATGTGAATGTATTGTCCATGACCTACAGGCCACGAGATGGAACCTTTAGCAGTCGGTATGGTGGAGAGGGTAACACATCAGATTCCTTTTTTTTGGCTAGTAACATATGGACTTACATCATCAACGCAAATAACACCCACTACAACATGAGTGAGATCAGCATGAACTTTACTTGCATTAACGCAAGCTGTGACCGCACCGCTGTGTGCACCTTTTGGGATTTCGACCTGAAGATGTGGTCTTCAGAAGGTTGCGTCACTCAAGTCATTAATGGAGTCACCCAGTGTCTATGTCGCCATCTCACATCCTTCTCTATCCTAATGTCTGATTACATCCCTAAAAATCCTATTGATCGGGCCCTACTGGACTACATCACAACCATCGGCCTTACAATCTCCATAGTGTCTCTAGGTATCTGTGCCTCCATCCAAGTTATCCTCCAGAAGCAGAGCGCCAACCTCCTTGGCTCCTACAGACATGTGGCCATCATCCATATCTCTCTCTTCTTGTTGGCAAGTCATGCCTCATTTTTGACGTCTAGCTTCATCAACCAGGATGCTCTCGAGGAGTTGTGTGTAGGCCTCACATTCGTAACACATTTCTCCCTGTTGGCCTACCTCTGCTGGACCTTGGTCCAGGGCCTGTTTCTGATGTGCCGATTACTTTTTGTTTTCCACCATGTTACAAAGAGAGAATTTTTGACTCTCTCCCTCGCGTTGGGATACGTCTGTCCTCTGGCTATCTCTGTAGGAACTTTCCTGGTGTATTTTCCACATCATTACAAGAAGAAGGATGCGTGTTGGTTGGAGGCCCAGTCCGGCGCCTTGATGTCGTTCATCATACCCACAGTAGTGATCATGGTCGGAAACTTTATAGTGCTAATGCTCGTCATTGTGAAGCTCCTCCGGCCATCAATCTCTGAGGGGAAAAGTGAGGATGAAGAAGTGGTGAAGAAGATCACGAAGGCCGTTCTCATCTGCACCCCCCAGTTCGGGCTGACCTGGGCTATCGGGATACCTATGTATTTGGCCAAAACATCTATATTTCTTAGCTACGTATTTGCCATTCTCAACCCTCTACAGGTAATTTCCTTTACAAAGAATGCCTCACCATCGACAATCATATTTGTCCAGATATGTTCTTAATGGGCAGAATAAACCCCATTAAACATGGGTACGCTGTTCAGTAGGGTTGACTCTGCTGATTAGTAACCGTCTTGCAAAAATCGGTTGTG
Organism: Bufo bufo; assembly: GCF_905171765.1. Classification (NCBI taxonomy): domain Eukaryota; kingdom Metazoa; phylum Chordata; class Amphibia; order Anura; family Bufonidae; genus Bufo; species Bufo bufo. The sequence goes on along the minus strand of NC_053392.1, from coordinate 33,914,829 downwards.
CCATTTCTGAGAAAAAAAGCTTATATACACAGTGGATATAAAAAGTCTACACACCCCTGTTAAAATGTCAGGTTTCTGTGATATAAAAAAATGAGACAAAGATAAATCATTTCAGAACTTTTTCCACCTTTAATGTGACCTATAAACTGTACAACTCAATTGAAAAACAAACTGAAATGTTTTAGGTAAAGGGAAGAAAACAAAAAAAAAATAAAATAATGTGGTTGCATAAGTGTGCACATCCTCTTATAACTGGGGATGTAGCTGTGTTCAGAATTAAGCAATCACATTCAGGATCATGTTATATAGGAGTCAGCATACACCGGCCATCATGTCAAGTGCCTCTGATTAACTCCAAATAAAGTTCAGCTGCTCTAGTTGGTCTTTCCTGAAATTTTCTTAGTCGCATCCCACAGCAGAAGCCATGGTCCACAGAAAGCTTCCAAAGCATCAGAGGGATCTCATTGTTAGAAGGTATCAGTCAGGAGAAGGGTACAAAAGAATTTCCAAGGCATTAGATCTACCATGGAACACAGTGAAGACAGTCATCATCAAGTGCAGAAAATATGGCACAACAGTGACATTACCAAGAACTGGATGTCCCTCCAAAATTGATGAAAAGAGGAGAAGAAAACTGGTCTGGGAGGTGACCAAGAGGCCTACAGCAACATTAAAGGAGCTGCAGGAATATCTGGCAAGTACTGGCTGTGTGGTACATGTGACAACAATCTCCCGTATTCTTCATATGTCTGGGCTATGGGGTAGAGTGGCAAGACGAAAGCCTTTTCTTACGAAGAAAAACATCCAAGCCAGGCTACATTTTGCAAAAACACATCTAAAGTCTCCTAAAAGCATGTGGGAAAAGGTGTTATGGTCTGATGAAACCAAGGTTGAACTTTTTGGCCATAATTCCAAAAGATATGTTTGGCGCAAAAACAACACTGCCCATCACCAAAAGAACACCATCCCCACAGTGAAGCATGGCGGGGGCAGCATCATGTCAAGGGGCGGTTTTTCTTCAGCTGGAACTGGGGCCTTAGTTAAGCTCGAGGGAATTATGAACAGTTCCAAATACCAGTCAATATTGGCACAAAACCTTCCGGCTTCTGCTAGAAAGCTGAACATGAAGAGGAACTTCATCTTTCAGCATGACATCGACCCAAAGCATACATCCAAATCAACAAAGGAATGGCTTCACCAGAAGAAGATTAAAGTTTTGGAATGGCCCAGCCAGAGCTCAGACCTGAATCCGATTGAAAATCTGTGGGGTGATCTGAAGAGGGCTGTGCACAGGAGATGCCCTCGCAATCTGACAGATTTGGAGTGTTTTTGCAAAGAAGAGTGGGCAAATCTTGCCAAGTAAAAATGTGCCATGCTGATAGACTCATACCCAAAAAGACTGAGTGCTGTAATAACATCAAAAGGTGCCACAACAAAGTATTAGTTTAAGGGTGTGCACACTTATGCAACCATATTATTTTATTTTTATATTTTTTCTTCCCTCCACCTAAAAGATTTCAGTTTGTTTTTCAATTGAGTTGTACAGTTTATAGGTCACATTAAAGGTGGAAAAAGTTCTGAAATGATTTATCTTTGTCTCATTTTTTTACATCACAGAAACCGGACATTTTAACAGGGGTGTGTAGACTTTTTATATCCACTGTTGATATATATATATATATTTATTTATTTTTTATATTTTTTTTTTAAACAAAAATGGCCTTTAAAATGTATGAACTTTATAATTAGAACATCCCAACCAATGTGCTCTTATACATGTATACCTAAAGCCCCCATAGCACCCCCTGGACTTCCAGTGGCCCCTATAGTGTCGACCAATATCTAAAATGCCCCCTTTAGTGGCCCCCCAGTAAAAGTAGTGCCTCTGAGTATAAGTAATGCCCCTCTTAGTGCTTCCTAGTATAACTAATGCGCCTCTTACTGCCTCCCAGTATAAGCAATTCCCCCCTTAATGTCCCCCAGTATAAGTAATGTCCCACTTATTGCCTCCCAGTATAAGTAATGCCCCCTTTAGTTCCTCCAAGTATAAGCAATTCCCCCCTTAGTGTCCCCCAGTATAAGTAATGTCCCCCTTCGTGCCTCCTAGTATAAGCAACTCCCCCCCCCCTTAGTTCCTCCCAGTATAAGTAGTGTCCCCCTTAGTGCCTCCCAGTATAAGCAACTTCCCCCCTTAGTTCCTCCCAAAATAAGTAGTGTCCCCCCTTAGTGCCTCCCAGTATAAGCAACTCCCCCCCTTAGTTCCTCCCAGTATAAGTAGTGTTCCCCTTAATGCCTCCCAGTATAAGCAACTCCCCCCCTTAGTTCCTCCCAGTATAAGTAATGTCCCACTTAGTGCCTCTCATTCTGCTCGTCTCAACAAAAGGAAAAAAAACAACAACAAACTACTCCCCATATCCACTTGCACACACAGGAACACTCACTCCTCACTAGAAGCAGCAGGACCTGATGCTCCCTGTGTGATCATGTGACATCACAATGCTGGTGGTGTCAGGTCCTGTTGCCTCCAGTATGGAGTATTATATTTTTATTTTAACCCCTGAAAGTCCCTTTTTTTAACACAGTCTACCTGAATTTGATGGAAGCAATGACACGCATGCACACGTCTGATTTCAATCGGGTCCATCTGGCCATGAAAACAGCGGGATGCATCCTATTTTTTGATGTCCGCTATTCACTGGCCACTTAAAAATACGGAATAGCCCCATAGAGCGCAGTGGTTCAAAAAACATCCGTTTACCCCGCATATGGGCGTAACTGTACATTCAGATTACAGGATAGTTTCGGCAATTTGGTGTAAAGTTACACCCGAACTCTTACTGGACTCTCAGTTCTCCCCAACAGAGGAGACTCTGGAGCTGTTGGCAAGGGACTAATCAGAGCGGACACTTGTCAGCGATTGAAAAGTCATTTGTACCCCAAAATGGGACCCCAAAAATCTACCACTCATCCTGCAAACAACAAGTCCTCACACAGCTCAGTCAACAAAAATAAAATAAAATGTTATGGCCCTTAAAAACAATTTTTGCAAATTCCATGTTAGAAAATCCAGATGCCGCTCCTTCCCTACTGAACCCTGCCGTGTCCCCAAACAGTAGTCCTACAACCACATATGGGGTAATGCCGTATTCAGGAAAAAATTCTACAAATTTTGAGGTGCTTTTTCTCCTGTTACACCTTTTGAAAATGAGTAATTTGGGGCTAAAGAGATACTTTATTGGAAATAAAATTAAATTTTTAATTTTCACAGCCAAATGTTTCTCAATTCTGTGAAACGCTTGTTATTCCTTGAGCGGTGCAGTTTCCAAAATGTCACTTTTTGGGGTTTCCTTTTTTATAGGTACCGCAAGGTCTCTTTAAATGTGACATGGCACCCGAGAACAATTCCAGCAAAATCTGCTCTCCATAAACAATATTGCACTCTTTCCCTTCTGAGCCCTGCCGTGCGCCCATACAGCAGGTTGTGACCACATATGGGGTGTTTCTGTAAACTGCAGAATCAGCATAATAAATATTGAGGTTTGTTTGGCTTTTAACCCTTGCTGGGCTACAGGGAAAAAAAATGGATTAAAATGAAAAATCAGCACAAAAAAATATTTTGTAAAATTTCGCCTCCATTTTGCTATAATTCCTGTGGAACACCTAAAGGGTTAACAAAGCTCCAGAAATCAGTTTTGAATAATTTAAGGGGTGTAGTTTCTAAGGCTACTTTCACACCAGCGTTTTTGCTGGATCCGGCAGGGTTCGCAAAAACGCTTCCGTTACTGAAAATACAACCGTCTGCATCCGTTATGAACGGATCCGGTTGTATTATCTTTAATATTGCCAAGATGGATCCGTCATGAACTCCATTGAAAGTCAATGGAGGACGGATCTGTTTTCTATTGTGGCAGAGAAAACGGATCCATCCCCATTGACTTGCATTGGGGGTCATGCCGGATCTAGGACGGAAAGCAAAATACAACATGTTGCGGTTTGCTCTCCAGTCTGGGAACGCAACTAAACAGAATGGAATGAATTTTGGAGGATTCTGTTCATTTCAGTTCAGTTTTGTCCCCAATGAATGGGGACAAAACGGAAGCGCTTTTTTCCGGTATTGAGCCCCTATGTTGGAACTCAATACCGGAAAACTTAAATGCTAGTGTGAAAGTAGCCTTAAATGGGGTTATTTATGGGTGGTGTCTACTACGAAAGCCCCACAAAGTGACTGCAGAACCGAATTAGTCCTTAAAAAAGACGGTTTAGAACATTTTCTTGAAAATTTTAAAAATTGCTTCCAAAATTCTAAGCTTTCTAATGTCCTAAAAAAAAATAATATGACATTTACAAAGTGATGCCAACATAAAGCAGACATATGGGGAATGTACAGTAATAACTATTTTATGAAGTATCACTATCCGAAAGAAATAAAAATTTAGAAAAATGAAAATCTTTCCAAATTTTCAGTAATTTTTTTTTTCAAGCATAAAAGGTAAAACCTATCGATTCAAATTCACCACTATCATGAAGTACAATGTATCACGAGAAAAAAAGTTTCAGAATGGCTTCGATAAGTAAAAGTGTTCCAAAGATAATACCACAAAGTGACACAGGTCACATTTGAAATATGAGAAATTGGCATTTGATCCAAACTGGAAGGGGTTAAAAAACAACAACCCTCACACGACCACCACTGTCCCGTGAATCAGCCCTTACGTGTACGGTCAGTCATTTCAATCATTGGCTGTAATACTGCATTTCCACTCCAGAGGTCGCTAGGAGCAGATCCCACCAATGATGCCCCGTTTGGAGGTGAATTTGGGGTCAATCACTTGTCACTAGGTTTGTGGATCGGCTGAAGACCTGTAACCCCAGGGCCCATTTTCTGAATTCCAGAAATGTTACTTTTTTTAAACGATAAAGAAAAGTAAAAGCACCCTTGACTCCTCTTACTCTTTTCTTCTGCAGGGATTTTTCCTTCTGCTTTTCACGTGTCTTCTGGATAAGAAGGTGAATATTTTTTCCTAAACAATTCTCTACTTTTTAGGCTTAATGTGAACTTTAAAAGGGTTAATCCCATGATTAATGTAAAAAATTAGAATCAAACATCGTATAGTACATGACAATCTCTTTCTAACAAAGCTAGAACCAGCCCCGTACCTCACATGGGTCCAGAGATCTCCCCATTCATTACTGCAATTGTTCTGCTAGATTTATATCAAGCTGGTAGATCAGGGGGTGTGTCCTTTCTCAGAGGGCGTGTCCTTTCGCAGAGGGCGTGTCCTGTCTGCTGCAGCTTAAGGATGAGACTGAGCATGTGCTTCCATCTCAGTGAGCAGGACAGAGAAATCAGAAAAAGAGCAAACAGCAGGTGGCGCTACACAAATAGATTTTACTGGCTATGCTAATGATTAATTCCATGCAACTTTAATATAATACATAACTGCGCCTACTCACACCAGACACCATCAAAATAAAAAAAATTGTGCATAACACTGCAGCTGAAATTAAAAAAAAGGAAAAAAATAGCATTTTTGGAGTTCTTTATACACAAGTGACGAGCATGATACTAAATGGTCGTAGCAGTTATTACACCTGAAATCCATCCCGGCTGATTCAGATTCTGGTGAATGGACTTGCTGAGATGCAACACAACTATTAAGAAATGTGTGCCTTGTAATAAATGTGGTGCCTGTCACACCGCCGCACACCAAAACCAGGCCTGGCATTAACAACCCAACTTTCGATAATGACCCCATAGATATTATTTTACACTGAGGAATATGTAGCTGAGCCCAGAGAGCGCAGCTGGTAATAACTCTCAATACGTACTTTGTATTTTAGGTGATGGAAGATGTCAAGAAATATTTCATGAAGAATCCTCCTCCTCAAAGCATGGTAATGGATGCAACATCAGGAAATAGAGCCACATACACAGCGGGATAATTATATCATCAAAAAGGATATGTGTATGTTATATATGGTGGCAGTGATGTGTAGGTTATATATGGTGGCAGTGATGTGTAGGTTATATATGGTGGCAGTGATGTGTAGGTTATATATGGTGGCAGTGATGTGTATGTTATATATGGTGGCAGTGATGTGTAGGTTATATATGGTGGCAGTGATGTGTATGTTATATATGGTGGCAGTGATGTGTATGTTATATATGGTGGCAGTGATGTGTAGGTTATATATGGTGGCAGTGATGTGTAGGTTATATATGGTGGCAGTGATGTGTAGGTTATATATGGTGGCAGTGATGTGTATGTTATATATGGTGGCAGTGATGTGTAGGTTATATATGGTGGCAGTGATGTGTAGGTTATATATGGTGGCAGTGATGTGTAGGTTATATATGGTGGCAGTGATGTGTAGGTTATATATGGTGGCAGTGATGTGTAGGTTATATATGGTGGCAGTGATGTGTAGGTTATATATGGTGGCAGTGATGTGTATGTTATATATGGTGGCAGTGATGTGTAGGTTATATATGGTGGCAGTGATGTGTAGGTTATATATGGTGGCAGTGATGTGTAGGTTATATATGGTGGCAGTGATGTGTAGGTTATATATGGTGGCAGTGATGTGTAGGTTATATATGGTGGCAGTGATGTGTATGTTATATATGGTGGCAGTGATGTGTATGTTATATATGGTGGCAGTGATGTGTAGGTTATATATGGTGGCAGTGATGTGTATGTTATATATGGTGGCAGTGATGTGTATGTTATATATGGTGGCAGTAATGTGTATGTTATATATGGTGGCAGTGATGTGTAGGTTATATATGGTGACAGTGATGTGTAGGTTATATATGGTGGCAGTGATGTGTAGGTTATATATGGTGGCAGTGATGTGTAGGTTATATATGGTGGCAGTGATGTGTATGTTATATATGGTGGCAGTGATGTGTATGTTATATATGGTGGCAGTGATGTGTAGGTTATATATGGTGGCAGTGATGTGTATGTTATATATGGTGGCAGTGATGTGTATGTTATATATGGGGGCAGTGATGTGTAGGTTATATATGGTGGCAGTGATGTGTATTTTATATATGGTGAAAGTGATGTGTAGGTTATATATGGTGGCAGTGATGTGTATGTTATATATGGTGGCAGTGATGTGTAGGTTATATATGGTGGCAGTGATGTGTAGGTTATATATGGTGGCAGTGATGTGTAGGTTATATATGGTGGCAGTGATGTGTATGTTATATATGGTGGCAGTGATGTGTAGGTTATATATGGGGGCAGTGATGTGTAGGTTATATATGGTGGCAGTGATGTGTAGGTTATATATGGTGACAGTGATGTGTATGTTATATATGGTGGCAGTGATGTGTAGGTTATATATGGTGGCAGTGATGTGTAGGTTATATATGGTGGCAGTGATGTGTAGGTTATATATGGTGACAGTGATGTGTAGGTTATATATGGGGGCAGTGATGTGTAGGTTATATATGGTGGCAGTGATGTGTAGGTTATATATGGTGGCAGTGATGTGTAGGTTATATATGGTGGCAGTGATGTGTAGGTTATATACGGTGACAGTGATGTGTAGGTTATATATGGTGGCAGTGATGTGTAGGTTATATATGGTGGCAGTGATGTGTAGGTTATATATGGTGGCAGTGATGTGTAGGTTATATATGGTGGCAGTGATGTGTAGGTTATATACGGTGACAGTGATGTGTATGTTATACACTCACCTAAAGAATTATTAGGAACACCTGTTCTATTTCTCATTAATGCAATTATCTAGTCAACCAATCACATGGCAGTTGCTTCGATGCATTTAGGGGGGTGGTCCTGGTCAAGACAATCTCCTGAACTCCAAACTGAATGTCAGAATGGGAAAGAAAGGTGATTTAAGCAATTTTGAGCGTGGCATGGTTGTTGGTGCCAGACGGGCCGGTCTGAGTATTTCACAATCTGCTCAGTTACTGGGATTTTCACGCACAACCATTTCTAGGGTTTACAAAGAATGGTGTGAAAAGGGAAAAACATCCAGTATGCGGCAGTCCTGTGGGCGAAAATGCCTTGTGGATGCTGGAGGTCAGAGGAGAATGGGCCGACTGATTCAAGCTGATAGAAGAGCAACATTGACTGAAATAACCACTCGTTACAACCGAGGTATGCAGCAAAGCATTTGTGAAGCAACAACACGCACAACCTTGAGGCGGATGGGCTACAACAGCAGAAGACCCCACCGGGTACCACTCATCTCCACTACAAATAGGAAAAAGAGGCTACAATTTGCACGAGCTCACCAAAATTGGACTGTTGAAGACTAGAAAAATGTTGCCTGGTCTGATGAGTCTCGATTTCTGTTGAGACATTCAAATGGTAGAGTCTGAATTTGGCGTAAACAGAATGAGAACATGTATCCATCCTCTGATGGCTACTTCCAGCAGGATAATGCACCGAGTCACAAAGCTCAAATCATTTCAAATTGGTTTCTTGAACATGACAATGAGTTCACTGTACTGAAATGGCCCCCACAGTCACCAGATCTCAACCCAATAGAGCATCTTTGGGATGTGGTGGAACGGGAGCTTCGTGCCCTGGATGTGCATCCCTCAAATCTCCATCAACTGCAAGATGCTATCCTGTCAATATGGGCCAACATTTCTAAAGAATGCTATCAGCACCTTGTGGAATCAATGCCACGTAGAATTAAGGAAGTTCTGAAGGCAAAAGGGGGTCCAACACCGTATTAGTATGGGGGCACTAATAATTCTTTAGGTGAGTGTATATGGTGGCAGTGATGTGTATGTTATATATGGTGGCAGTTATATGGTGGCAGTGATGTGTAGGTTATATATGGTGGCAGTGATGTGTAGGTTATATATGGTGGCAGTGATGTGTAGGTTATATATGGTGGCAGTGATGTGTAGGTTATATATGGTGGCAGTGATGTGTAGGTTATATATGGTGGCAGTGATGTGTAGGTTATATATGGTGGCAGTGATGTGTAGGTTATATATGGTGGCAGTGATGTGTAGGTTATATATGGTGGCAGTGATGTGTAGGTTATATATGGTGGCAGTGATGTGTAGGTTATATATGGTGGCAGTGATGTGTAGGTTATATATGGTGGCAGTGATGTGTAGGTTATATATGGTGGCAGTGATGTGTAGGTTATATATGGTGGCAGTGATGTGTAGGTTATATATGGTGGCAGTGATGTGTAGGTTATATATGGTGGCAGTGATGTGTATGTTATATATGGTGGCAGTGATGTGTATGTTATATATGGTGGCAGTGATGTGTAGGTTATATATGGTGGCAGTGATGTGTAGGTTATATATGGTGGCAGTGATGTGTAGGTTATATATGGTGACAGTGATGTGTAGGTTATATATGGTGGCAGTGATGTGTAGGTTATATATGGTGGCAGTGATGTGTAGGTTGTATATGGTGGCAGTGATGTGTATGTTATATATGGTGGCAGTGATGTGTATGTTATATATGGTGGCAGTGATGTGTAGGTTATATATGGTGGCAGTGATGTGTAGGTTATATATGGTGGCAGTGATGTGTAGGTTATATATGGTGGCAGTGATGTGTATGTTATATATGGTGGCAGTGATGTGTATGTTATATATGGTGGCAGTGATGTGTATGTTATATATGGTGGCAGTGATGTGTAGGTTATATATGGTGGCAGTGATGTGTAGGTTATATATGGTGGCAGTGATGTGTATGTTATATATGGTGGCAGTGATGTGTATGTTATATATGGGGGCAGTGATGTGTAGGTTATATATGGTGGCAGTGATGTGTATTTTATATATGGTGGCAGTGATGTGTAGGTTATATATGGTGGCAGTGATGTGTAGGTTATATATGGTGGCAGTGATGTGTAGGTTATATATGGTGGCAGTGATGTGTATGTTATATATGGTGGCAGTGATGTGTAGGTTATATATGGGGGCAGTGATGTGTAGGTTATATATGGTGGCAGTGATGTGTAGGTTATATATGGTGGCAGTGATGTGTAGGTTATATATGGTGGCAGTGATGTGTAGGTTATATATGGTGACAGTGATGTGTATGTTATATATGGTGGCAGTGATGTGTAGGTTATATATGGTGGCAGTGATGTGTAGGTTATATATGGTGGCAGTGATGTGTAGGTTATATATGGTGACAGTGATGTGTAGGTTATATATGGGGGCAGTGATGTGTAGGTTATATATGGTGGCAGTGATGTGTAGGTTATATATGGTGACAGTGATGTGTAGGTTATATATGGTGGCAGTGATGTGTAGGTTATATACGGTGACAGTGATGTGTATGTTATACACTCACCTAAAGAATTATTAGGAACACCTGTTCTATTTCTCATTAATGCAATTATCTAGTCAACCAATCACATGGCAGTTGCTTCAATGCATTTAGGGGGGTGGTCCTGGTCAAGACAATCTCCTGAACTCCAAACTGAATGTCAGAATGGGAAAGAAAGGCGATTTAAGCAATTTTGAGCGTGGCATGGTTGTTGGTGCCAGACGGGCCGGTCTGAGTATTTCACAATCTGCTCAGTTACTGGGATTTTCACGCACAACCATTTCTAGGGTTTACAAAGAATGGTGTGAAAAGGGAAAAACATCCAGTATGCGGCAGTCCTGTGGGCGAAAATGCCTTGTGGATGCTGGAGGTCAGAGGAGAATGGGCCGACTGATTCAAGCTGATAGAAGAGCAACATTGACTGAAATAACCACTCGTTACAACCGAGGTATGCAGCAAAGCATTTGTGAAGCCACAACACGCACAACCTTGAGGCGGATGGGCTACAACAGCAGAAGACCCCACCGGGTACCACTCATCTCCACTACAAATAGGAAAAAGAGGCTACAATTTGCACGAGCTCACCAAAATTGGACTGTTGAAGACTAGAAAAATGTTGCCTGGTCTGATGAGTCTCGATTTCTGTTGAGACATTCAAATGGTAGAGTCTGAATTTGGCGTAAACAGAATGAGAACATGTACCCATCCTCTGATGGCTACTTCCAGCAGGATAATGCACCATGTCACAAAGCTCGAATCATTTCAAATTGGTTTCTTGAACATGACAATGAGTTCACTGCACTAAAATGGCCCCCACAGTCACCAGATCTCAACCCAACAGAGCATCTTTGGGATGTGGTGGAACGGGAGCTTCGTGCCCTGGATGTGCATCCCTCAAATCTCCATCAACTGCAAGATGCTATCCTATCAATATGGGCCAACATTTCTAAAGAATGCTATCAGCACCTTGTGGAATCAATGCCACGGAGAATTAAGGCAGTTCTGAAGGCAAAAGGGGGTCCAACACCGTATTAGTATGGGGGCACTAATAATTCTTTAGGTGAGTGTATATGGTGGCAGTGATGTGTATGTTATATATGGTGGCAGTTATATGGTGGCAGTGATGTGTAGGTTATATATGGTGGCAGTGATGTGTAGGTTATATATGGTGGCAGTGATGTGTAGGTTATATATGGTGGCAGTGATGTGTATGTTATATATGGTGGCAGTGATGTGTATGTTATATATGGTGGCAGTGATGTGTATGTTATATATGGTGGCAGTGATGTGTAGGTTATATATGGTGGCAGTGATGTGTAGGTTATATATGCTGGCAGTGATGTGTATGTTATATATGGTGGCAGTGATGTGTATGTTATATATGGTGGCAGTGATGTGTATGTTATATATGGTGGCAGTGATGTGTAGGTTATATATGGGGGCAGTGATGTGTAGGTTATATATGGTGGCAGTGATGTGTAGGTTATATATGGTGGCAGTGATGTGTATGTTATATATGGTGGCAGTGATGTGTAGGTTATATATGCTGGCAGTGATGTGTATGTTATATATGGTGGCAGTGATGTGTAGGTTATATATGGTGGCAGTGATGTGTAGGTTATATATGGGGGCAGTGATGTGTAGGTTATATATGGTGGCAGTGATGTGTAGGTTATATATGGTGGCAGTGATGTGTAGGTTATATATGGTGGCAGTGATGTGTATGTTATATATGGTGGCAGTGATGTGTAGGTTATATATGCTGGCAGTGATGTGTATGTTATATATGGTGGCAGTGATGTGTAGGTTATATATGGTGGCAGTGATGTGTATGTTATATATGGTGGCAGTGATGTGTAGGTTATATATGGTGGCAGTGATGTGTAGGTTATATATGGTGGCAGTGATGTGTAGGTTATATATGGTGGCAGTGATGTGTATGTTATATATGGTGGCAGTGATGTGTAGGTTATATATGGGGGCAGTGATGTGTAGGTTATATATGGTGGCAGTGATGTGTAGGTTATATATGGTGGCAGTGATGTGTAGGTTATATATGGTGGCAGTGATGTGTAGGTTATATATGGTGGCAGTGATGTGTATGTTATATATGGTGGCAGTGATGTGTAGGTTATATATGGTGGCAGTGATGTGTAGGTTATATATGGTGGCAGTGATGTGTAGGTTATATATGGTGGCAGTGATGTGTAGGTTATATATGGTGGCAGTGATGTGTAGGTTATATATGGTGGCAGTGATGTGTAGGTTATATATGCTGGCAGTGATGTGTATGTTATATATGGTGGCAGTGATGTGTAGGTTATATATGGTGGCAGTGATGTGTAGGTTATATATGGTGGCAGTGATGTGTAGGTTATATATGGGGGCAGTGATGTGTAGGTTATATATGGTGGCAGTGATGTGTAGGTTATATATGGTGGCAGTGATGTGTAGGTTATATATGGTGGCAGTGATGTGTATGTTATATATGGTGGCAGTGATGTGTAGGTTATATATGGTGGCAGTGATGTGTAGGTTATATATGCTGGCAGTGATGTGTATGTTATATATGGTGGCAGTGATGTGTAGGTTATATATGGTGGCAGTGATGTGTATGTTATATATGATGGCAGTGATGTGTAGGTTATATATGGTGGCAGTGATGTGTAGGTTATATATGGTGGCAGTGATGTGTATGTTATATATGGTGGCAGTGATGTGTAGGTTATATATGGGGGCAGTGATGTGTAGGTTATATATGGTGGCAGTGATGTGTAGGTTATATATGGTGGCAGTGATGTGTAGGTTATATATGGTGGCAGTGATGTGTAGGTTATATATGGTGGCAGTGATGTGTATGTTATATATGGTGGCAGTGATGTGTAGGTTATATATGGTGGCAGTGATGTGTAGGTTATATATGGTGGCAGTGATGTGTAGGTTATATATGGTGGCAGTGATGTGTAGGTTATATATGGTGGCAGTGATGTGTAGGTTATATATGGTGGCAGTGATGTGTAGGTTATATATGGTGGCAGTGATGTGTAGGTTATATATGGTGGCAGTGATGTGTAGGTTATATATGGTGGCAGTGATGTGTAGGTTATATATGGTGGCAGTGATGTGTATGTTATATATGGTGGCAGTGATGTGTATGTTATATATGGTGGCAGTGATGTGTATGTTATATATGGTGGCAGTGATGTGTATGTTATATATGGTGGCAGTGATGTGTATGTTATATATGGTGGCAGTGATGTGTAGGTTATATATGGTGGCAGTGATGTGTATGTTATATATGGTGGCAGTGATGTGTATGTTATATATGGTGGCAGTGATGTGTATGTTATATATGGTGGCAGTGATGTGTAGGTTATATATGGTGGCAGTGATGTGTAGGTTATATATGGTGGCAGTGATGTGTAGGTTATATATGGTGGCAGTGATGTGTAGGTTATATATGGTGGCAGTGATGTGTAGGTTATATATGGTGGCAGTGATGTGTAGGTTATATATGGTGGCAGTGATGTGTATGTTATATATGGTGGCAGTGATGTGTATGTTATATATGGTGGCAGTGATGTGTATGTTATATATGGTGGCAGTGATGTGTATGTTATATATGGTGGCAGTGATGTGTATGTTATATATGGTGGCAGTGATGTGTAGGTTATATATGGTGGCAGTGATGTGTAGGTTATATATGGTGGCAGTGATGTGTATGTTATATACGGTGGCAGTGATGTGTATGTTATATATGGTGGCAGTGATGTGTATGTTATATATGGTGGCAGTGATTTTGTATACTTTGCCAACTGAGCCATTTTATTTGTTTTAAAGATGAGATCTTCGAGCAGCAGCCTGTGACCTCTGATGGACGGCAGGTGAGTCGGTTATAAGATAGAATTCTTCCCTGTTACGTGTTTAATTCAATATTAAAAATGCATAAAACTGACATCTCTACTATATTAACTTGGAGTGATGATGGCAGTATTATTCAGTTGTAATCTACAGCAGTGCAGTCTTGATGGAAACCACTCAGGCAGCTTTCCTTATGTATTGAAAGTCGGGGTTCCCCCACAATAAGAGTTATAGAACATAGGCTCCTGCCCCATTTTCTTTTTTTTTTCTCATAAATTCTGGACATATAATACTTCCTTACCACTATATACTGTAGGGTAATTTAATATGATACTGCCATATTCAGCCCACAGTAACCATATATTACATATAGTGCCATATATTCCCTAATATTCCCTACAATATACTGCCGTATACTTCCCATAGAATATTACCACAGTGTTTCCAGATAGCAGTGCCATATATTTCCTACAGAATATTACAATACTATTCCTGTGTAATGCTGCCATATAATTCCCACATATTAATGCCATATACTGGTAGTTCTCATAGAATACCGCTCTAGAGTTCCCACATAATACAATGCTATTCCCATATCACACGGTCATACAGTTCTCACATAGTACTACGATACTGTATAGCGCCCACTTACTTATCATACTGCCATATTGCACCAGATGGTTTTAATTAGCTAATTTTCCATTATGGATCTGTATTTCTCCTATGAGGCGACTGAGGGTGAAACAGGACACAGAGCCCAACACCCCACCCCGGGGTCACAGTGGGCAGATCCCCAACATTTGTATATTCGGTCTAGTAGGTATACTGAGGTAGGACTGAAGACTTGGCACTTTGGACGATGAGATTCCATAGTCTTTTGGCGAGAAGCATTGTGTAGCTTTCATTTCCATTCCTACCCCAGTACTGCAGGGAACGATCAGCTGCAGACGAGCGCAGAGGAAGGTGCAATGTCCTGCAGTTCGATCTGGAGGTGATTCACTAAAAAAAAGAAGACCTGGAAACCTTCATGTGATTGAGCGGAGACTTAAAAAGAGTAAGCTGCGGTGGTGCCTGGTCACTGATCACACAAGGTGGTGTCTGCAGCAGTTGAGGTCGCCTTAATACTGGGTGGCATCTCCCCTTCCTGTGATAGAGGCTGCCACTCTGGCATCGAAGTGGTCATACAGATGCTGAATGTTCTCCTGTGGTCATTCTAAGCTCTTTACACTTGGATCCATAGTTCAGACAAGGTGGTTGTTGGCTGTAGAGATCCACCGCCCCATCCAGTCCTAGACGTTCTCTATGGGGGAGAGATCTGATGATGAAGCTCATCAGGGAAGCTGTGGGACACCCTGAAGAGCACGTTGTGTAGCATACGTTATCTTGTTGGAACACGTCTCCTGAGTCAAAGAAGGCAGTAGGACTGGTTCCACAAGGTCCTAGACATACAGAAGGCTGGTCAGTGTTCCCTCCACAAATACCAGACTGGAACCTCCTTTGTAGCTAATGGCACCCCACACCATGACACCTGGTGTTGGTCCTGTGTATACATGATGTATGTCCTATACATGATGGCAGTAGGCACTCTCTAGCCCTTCTGAGAACCCTGATGTGACCATCATTAGTACCAAGGTAGAACCTGCTATCATCAGTGAACACTACTGTTGGGCTCTCTCTTGGCATCAGTGCAAGGGTTGTTGGTGATGTTTAGAAGTCAGTGCAAACGAGCTGGTGGATTGTGTGAATCGAGTCCTGCTTTAAGTAAACGGTTTCTTATGGTCCAGGCAGTCACTCTAGGGGCTACTGTGTAGAACCACTTTGTGACTGTAGGGGCCACTTCAGAACCATTTTGTGATGCCGTGGCTGTCTTTTGAGATACAGCAGATCTTCTTATACAGCAATCTTGGTGTGAATCTGTCCATCTTGAACCATCCCTACTTCTCAGTGCCCTCCCCTCACCACTGTGGACACCACCGATGCACTACAGAAACTTCTCATCCAACTCTTTCAGAGATTTGATGCAAGGATCATCCAGCTTCTCAAAGTCCCCCTATTCCGTCCTTTTCAAAGTTCAAAGTCCATTTATTTCACACATGGTGCACACCTTCGTCTAGAGGACATAGTCAACACTTCAACACCCAATCAATAGTCTTATAAGAGAGAAGATGAAAAACAGCGCTGTCTGACTTAAAACAAAAGTGATGTCAGAGGGGAAAAAATCTGCGGAGCATCTGTATGTCAAGTAAGGATCTTGGAACTTTTATAACTACATATAACACCCTTCATCATTGCCAGATTATGAAATAGGCATTTTATATTAACTCCTTCTGGGTGTTCTTTTTTAATTTCTCCAGTAGTGTATTCATCAAAGGGCTATGGGCTATGTGTTTGGTATTGAAGATCAACTCCACTGAAGTGAATGGAGATGAGCTTCAATACCATGAACAACTTGTGGACAGATGTGGCACTGTTTCTGGAAGAAGGCAGTCATGTTTTTCTAATCCTGAACAACCCTTTAAAGACAACCTGTTACTATACAGACCTCTGTACGCGGTGGTTTGGGGTGTCCCCAACACTATTCTGGTTCTCTCGGACATCATCGAAGTGTCACCCATGTGTTGCTGCTCTCCAGAGGAGATGGTAAGGAGTGGTGCACCCCAATGGGAAGTAAGTCCAGAGAGTCAGGGTCTGCAATAAAACAGTGTGCTTCTTTACTGGAGGAACCCAAGTGCAAAACAATACATGAGAGGCACTGAGCTTCTCCAGTCCCTCCTCTGGTAGCAGAAGAAGGTTTCATGCTGAGAAAAGGCCTGAGTTAGCTGCCCCCCTCTCTCTCAGAAGGCTGGTACCCTGGCTCGGCTCAGCGGTGGCCAGTCATGTGCAGTGCACTACCTTTCGCTTCTATGGGGAGAGCGCTTGGTGGATTGTCTGAGATGAGAAAACCCCTGAACTAGAACCTTCTAGAGGGAGGAGTGGAGTGGAGTGGAGTGGAGAAGCACAGCCTAAACAGAAACAATGTTGCAATTTGTATCACAGGATAGGTGGTAATTATCAGATTGGGGGAGGGGTTGTCTGGAACCCCCATGATCCAAAGAATGGATTATGGATAGGTGATAAAGTCTTATAGTAGGACAACCCTTTAACAACTGTACCAGGATCTGGTCTATACTGCAGGAAATACTAAGATCAAAACCACGAGAATAATCACTTTTAATAATGTTATACTGGCAAGTAACACTAAGGCACAGTAGTACAAAATTGGAAGAGATCTGGGCAGGTGGTATTCAGACAGAAGTAGGTCAAAAGATGGTAAAAGAGTAGGGAAGGGCCTTAAGAAGTCTGGGTCAGGTGAACATTGCTTGACTAAATAAATGCTGTTCCTTTAACAGTCGGGAGTCAATACTCATGAGAAGGTGTAGGAATCAAATTTTTAACAACAGGCTCCCTACTCAACGGCGGACACGCCGTGTCACAACATGTTTACATATACATACACCATATATATGCAACACACATACATAAATATACCATATATACACTAAACACACATACCGCCCAACTAAGGAGCTAAACTATCAGCAGTGGGCGAAGCAATGGAAGCGAACATATCCAGCTGCCCTGCCGCCGCCAGAGAACCGGATCAGGACTCAGCCGGTAACACGGTTCTCCGATCCAGTTGTAATTTTAACAACCGGATCTGGAGAACTGGATGGAACTGGTTGAATCCCACGCCTGCTCATGAGGCAGCAGCAGGGAACCCAGCATGAGAAACACAGTGGCGAGGACTCGGAGGTAGTCAAGTGTAAGAGCAATGCCAGGTCTGCAAATACCCAAGAGGAAAGCAGGCAGAGGAGAGCAGGACAGTGAGAGAAGCAGGGCATGACATAAGACAAATATGGGTCCTTCCACTTTAAGTATGAATACAGATAAACTCTTGCGTTCCAGCTACTGAGGCAGTCTCCCGATTACATCTGTATGTTGTGTGTTACAGGCGGTGATCCTGATTCCAGTCTGTTCAGATAACGGCACCTCACAAATGAAGTTACCAAAACATGATCGCTGTGACAGGAGAGCTGTGTACCCTCTTGGGGCAACGGACCAGCAATAATTTCTTTAACATCTTCTGCCAAATTACAAGATGTCCTTATGAAGTGCGCAGGTTTATTACTGCATACAGTGAGCTCCCCCTAGTGGTGGCTGCAGACATCCAGAAAATTACAATGTAACTCTGTGACTGTATGAACGGAGCTCTTATTCTATGGCTTGAATCAGCAGGCCAGAAGGCAGTGGAGCTTCTGTGTAAATATATGGTACAATTTCTGTTACATTGACTTTTTAGTATGGAGGAATGCATAAAAATTCTCTTTTTATGGCACTGACTGGACTAGTACAGGAACATATAATAAGTGTATGGTTTTTCCATTCTGTGACTAATTAAATAAATCCAATTTGGTGAAAAAACGCGCTGTATTGTGTCTTTCATTGCTTTGTGGTTTTATTATTTTGGGACTTTTTTTTATTGTATTTTTTTTATTTAGCCCTCCCTATTAGAGGACTTTTAATAATTGTTTTTCTTTTTTTTAGCATAATGTACAGTCATGGCCAAAAGTTTTGAGGCTGAGACAAATTTTGGTTTTCACAAGGTTTTCTGCTTCTGTGTTTTTGGATATTTTTTCAGATGTTTCTATGGGATACTGAAGTACAATTATAAGCTTTTTGTAAGTTTTATTGACAAATCCATCAAGTTTGTGCAAAGACTTAATACTTCCAGTGTTGACTCTTCTTTTCCCAGACTTCTGCAGTTTGCCCCGCCATGCTGGGTTTCAGCTTCTGGGCCAAATCCTGACGGATTACAACTTATTCTTGCCTGATCAGTACTTGGAGTTTATCATAATTTCTCTGTTTTTGTTGGTCCACCAGCTTTTTGAGGATTAACCACAAGTTCTCAATGGATTTGAGATCTGGGGAGTTTCTTGGCCATGAACCAAAAATGTCAACGTTTTGTTCACTGAGCCACTTAATTATCACTTCTGCCTTGTGAAACCGCGCTCTATCATGCTGGAAAAAGCATTGCTTGTGTAACGTAGGAAAAAATTGCTCTTTTGATCCCATTCTTTATTCATGGCAGTATTCTTAAGCAAACTTTGGAATGTGCCAACTCCTTTGGATAAGAAGCAATCTCACACATGAATGGTCTCTGGATGCTTTACTGTTGGCATGACACACGACTGGTCATAGCGTTCACCATTTCTTCTCCAGAACAAACAAACATTCTGAAGGGGCCTTCATCAGAGAAAATAACTTTCCCCCAGTCCTCTGCAGTCCTATCCCTGTACTCCCTGCAGAATGTCCATCTGTCCTTGATGTTTTTCTTGGAGAGAAGTGACTTCTTTGCTGGCCTTCTTGACACCAGGCCATCTTCCAAAAGCCTTCACCTCAGTGTGCATGTAGATGTGCTCACACCTGTGTGCTGCCATTTCTGAATAAGCTCTGCACTTATGGTGACCTGATCACATAGCGGAATCCTCTATTGGAGATGGTCCTGGCACTTGCTGGACTTTCTTGGGCGCCCTGAAGACTTTTTTCACAGCAATTGAACCTCTCTCCTTGAAGTCCTTGATGATCCAATAAAAGATTGATTTAGCTTCAATCTTACAAGTGGCAATATCCTTGCCTGTAAAGACCTTTTGAAGCAAAACAGTGATGAGTGCACTTGTTTTCTTGGAGATAACCATGGTTAACAAAAGAAGACAATGATTTCAAGAACCCCTAACTCCTGAACTAAATCATTCGGCATGACTGAGTGATATGAGGTGCATCGTCCTTGTTAACACTTTCTCCTGCGCTAACAAGAAGATCACTCAAATGATTTTAGCTGGCCATTTTGTGGCAGGGCTGAAATGCAGTGGAAATTTGAGTTTTGTGATTAATATTCATGGCAACTAATTACAATTCATCTGATCACCCTTCAGAACAATCTAGAGTTCATGCAAATCGACACCATAAAAACTGAAGCAGATAACTTAGTGAAAACCAAAATTTGTGTTAGTCTCAAAACCTTTGGTTTGGATGAGCAAATTTCTTGAAATTCATTTCGGATCTGATTCTGGTGGCCTGGTGGTTCCCCTGCAGCAAAGTTCAGATCCCTTTACAGGGTTTAAAGTGTGAAAACCAAGGGACTGCCAGGATAACGCCCTTAGACATAGCCCTCTGCTCGTCGGATTGGTTTAGAATTGATTGGCTCAGCTCTACTTATAGCCAATGACATTGAGGGTTATAAATAATACAATAATGCATCTGAGAAAGCTTGAACTTCTGGACCTGTGCCCGGCAGTGTACTGGGGTAAAGATTTATCTGGGTAAGAGAAATGAGCAGTCGCTGTGTATGAGGCTGAGCACCCATAGCAGCAGGTTCTATGCTGCCAGTGACGCTCTCTTGGACCCAGAATAGCTATTCCCATCATCATCCATTGCATCATGTTCCAAGTCCAAGGCCCCTTATGCTCTGCAGGTCGTACGAGCAGCAATTGAAGGCTAAGTCATCCAGCATGGCAGGGAACAAGGTACGTTGGGAACACATTACTGACAATGTCCCTTTCAATTTAGTCTAGGAGCAGGTTCTCACTTTGATGTGGCACAATAGGAGTGAAAGCCAAGGAACTACTGTAGTCCTAGTTCTTGGAGAAATGATGTTCTGTGTTTCCATAAGAGAAAAAGGAGAGGATGAAGGAGCAGACATTGACCCCCATGGAGGAGGTGGTCGATGAGTCGATGCAGATTTGCATCTGTTCCCAGGTAGGACGGGTGGTGAACATTCTCACTGCAGTCTGCTGTGTCAGTCTCATGCTCTGGATGCTCGAGGATGGAAGTGAGGGTGAAGATGTGTCTGTTCCTGTTCTTAACAAGTTTGGGTTTTGCTTATGTTCTGGCTCAAATTGAGGTGAGTACCAAAAAATGTCATCACCAGGAATGCCCAGTTTAGAAAACCCACATTCTGTTAGAAAATTATGAGTTAGTAGATTAGTGTTTAGGGTCCTCCTCTTGTGGAGAGCGTTTCTTGTTCTGGAGGACCTTATACAGACAACTCATGGATATGGATGGACACTATGTAATACTTTGATTTCCAGCTAGATGTGCTGGAGGGAAATTGAACACTTACTGCACTATTTCCCCACAGATTACAGCAGATAGCTAGGGGTCCAAGCAGAAGAACACTTTGGGATCACTTTATAGCCAAGGGACTTTATGAACCAATAGGGATAGTCCAAAGTGATCTTCTATAGACTTGTCAGAACACCATATAGCATGGACTGTAAAGTGGACATTCTCTGAGCAGTGCCAAATAAGTTTGGGCACACTAATGACTGCTCCATGCCCTTACAGGACCATCCAACCAATGTGACCATCTGTCTACACGAGAAGTAGGGCCAGCTTGGGGTGTGTGGTGCCTTGGGTGAGATAGTCACATAGTCTCCCTCTACTTCACTTGTGTACCCATTTTGCTTTGTGGCCCTGAAACCCAGTGGTCCCCTAGCACCTACCTGGTGCTGGTGGCAAACATAGAAACATAGAAGACTGAAGGCAAAAAAAGACCACCTAGACTATATATATATATATATATATATATATATATATTTCCAGACATTGCTCCTGATCTGACCCCCAGCTAATTTCAGATTCTCGTTTCTCAAGAAGCACGATCATGTTTCCTATAAGTCCCTCATTAAAAGGGTTTTCCAATATTTTTTTAACTCCTCCCTTCCTAATCTTCTGGATAGGTCATCAGTATCTGATCAGTGGGGGTAGAACACCTGGGACTCTGCCGATCAGCTGTTTGAGAAGGACAGGTCCTCAGTAAAGAAATCTCAGAAAATCCTATTAACTACAAGGTTGTAATAGTACTTAGAGGGCAGCTCCACATAAAACACTGATCTCCACTAACTACTCTTCTATTACAGGAGATTCATGTCCCTCGTTAGGGTTGAGCGAACCCGAACTGCAAAATTCGGGTTTGTACCGAACTTTGCGAGTTCGGGTATCCAGACACGAACCCGGACTTTTTCACTGAAGCTCGGGTTCAGTGTTCGGGTGATTTCATTATTTTCCATTATAACATGATTATAACGGAAAATAATAGCATTCTTAAGACAGAATGCTAAATAAAATGGCCATTGAGGGGTTAAAAAAAAAAAAACTCACCTCATCCACTTGATCGCGCAGCCGGTATCCTCTTCTTTCTTCTTTCTGCAGGACCTGCAAATGGACCTGCGATGACGTCACCGCGCTCACCGCGTGGTGAGCGCGGTGACGTCATCGCAGGTCCTGCTGAATGAAGATAGAAGAACCTGCCGTGACGTCACCGCACTGACCACGTGGTGAGCGTGGTGATGTCATCGCAGGTCCTTTTGCAGATCCTGCTAAAGAAGAGGATATCGGCTGCGCGATCAAGTGGATGAGGTGAGTTTCTTTTATTATTTTTATCCCCTCAATGGCCATTTTATTTAGCATTCTGTATTCAGAATGCTATTATTTTCCGTTATAACCATGTTATAATGTAAAATAATAAAGTTAAGTTCGGGTTCCCATTGACTTTAATGGGGTCAAGTTCGGGTACCGAACCCGAACTTTTACCTGAAGTTCAGCCGAACCCGGCGAACCCAAACTTCCATGGGTTCGCTCATCCCTATCCCTCATATTTTATCTAAATGAAATCAGTTTTCTTGGTGACAACCAGTGTCATGTAAGGTTGTCACAGCTCTGTCCTTTACTAGTCCTTTGTATGGACTTTATGTATCATTTTGAAATTTTGTTACAAAGTTGCCATAAAGCAATTGCAATTGCAAAACCACTGAAGCTGTATATGACAGGATGGAGGAATACATGGGGGCACGCAGAGCAGATGGAGCCCCCAGATGTTTCTGGTTGTTGTCATCATACCTACCCATCCTAGGGGGTCACAGAACCAGTACCCCCCCCCCCCCCCCAGAACCTTGCAAAAGAGAAGGGCAGCATTAACCTCTGGATGTTCGTTCATGCAGCCCCCAGGACGGAGGGGCAACCCCTACTTCTTTACTTACTCATTCCCTCTCTTTACTTTGCAAATCAGTGCAGTGCATTCTGGGAGAGCGAGCCATCATTTGACTAATGGCCGTTGATGTGTGGTTCATCAGTAATGAGCTCCGACGCCCTCTCTAATTATGTGTAAACAGTTACCAGTTACCGCATGCAAATCACTGGTCATTAGCAATCCCCAGAAGGGAAAAGCTTGATAACGTCGGCTTGTGAGGGGGGCAGACCTTATAGAGAGGCGCCCCGCTCTAATACAGTGGTAATGTTGTCATAAAGCGTCGTTACTGGCCTTGCATGAGCATAATGGTTACAAGTCTTTGACAGACATCGGGCTTACTGGTTACAGTCTTTCAGGGAGGGCACAGCCTTAGAGGCACCTGAATAATTTAGTGCACTGTCCCTTTAAGGGGCCACAATGTCCTCTCCCTCTTGCTTGTGTTGCACCCAGCTCTTCTCAGAGAGGGGGCAATGAAGATGGTTGTATCTGCATCAGTCATCATGGCTTTGTCTCTGCGTGGCGCAGTACCACACAATCCAGGGGCCTTGGGAAAAAAAGTGGCCCTATGTTGTAGGTGGGCCAAAATTAATTAACAGCAGGTGGGGCCAACACAAGTAGGTGGGGGTCAACGCAACAATACTATAAAAGAGCAGTAGTAGCATGAAATACTCATGTTTCCATCATCTTCCCCACCTTCTCAACATAAGCTCCCCATCCGGGTGCCCCAAAGGTGTCATTCTGCTGACACCCCAAATACTGTGTCCACTGTGCTCCCCCAAATACTATACTACTGAAAAAATAGTGCCCCCAGTATTAATAATGCCACCTAAATTGTCCCCAGTAATAATGCCCCTATAGTGCCTTCGGCAATAATAATACCCACATTGTGCTCCCAGTAATAATGCCTGAATAGTGACCCTACTATTAATGTCCCCCGTAAAATGTCTCCCAGTAAAAGTGCCCAAGTAATGTCCCCACAGTGCCTCTAAGTAATGTCCCCCCCACTCCAGTAATGTTCCCCACAGTGCCCCTCAATAACATCCCTACAGTCAACCCCAGTAATCTCCACCAAAATCCCCCCCCCCCAGTGTTCCCCAGTAATGTTCCCACAATGCCTCCCATTAATGTACCCAATAGTCCCCAAGTGGGCAGGAAAGAAAAAACCTAATACTCCTTTGTGTCACCTTCCCCGCCACCGATCGCAATTCAGGCCGCAGGCCTCTTCTGCCCTGGTGGCCAGTTGTGATGAGGTCATTGCAATGATTAGGACCTGGCACTAGAGTATGCCTTAGGCCTATGAGTGGGGACCCCAGAACAGATAACCATCAGTTCTCTTGCCCCGCAAAAGTATTCAACTGCATTGCTGTCCTCAGGACAGCAATACAGTAGAATTCAGGAGGGGAACCTGCGGCAGATGGCTGGGTACATAGGTGCCTGGCACTCCTGGTTTTTGGGCAGCCCACTGGGCATCGGACCACCGGGAATCATCCAGGTAGGGAGTTCTATGGCCAGTCCACCCCACATACAATCTTCAGAGTCCCAATCAGTCACAGTATGCCCTTTCTCTTACCTTCTCCAGTGATGCCCCAGCTTGCATTTCCTCAGAAGAGTAAGACCCACATATCATACGTGTAACATATGACATTACATATCACACATGGCGTATCAACATCACTGCAAGCCACGTGGCACACTTATGTGTGGAGAGGTATGATGGCATGCAATAACTGCAAAGGGTACATTTCTTTTTGTGAGAGTCGCAGGCGCTATTTACAACTCTCTTGTTGAGAGCTGAGTGGAAATTGTTGAACTGTTGCGTGATTAATGCTGAACGCACCACACATGTGGTCTGTGTTATGCTCTGTACATGAAGGCACATTGGTGGAAGTAGAAAGGGTTAACTGCCTGGTACACAGAAACAAGCCGAGCTGTGGTCACAGTTAAGATGTGGGTATTGCCACCGGTGTCCTCACATAGCTAGCTCGTACCTAGAGGGCATAAATTTGAGTGCAGGCAGACCTTATGGAAAGAAGAAGGACAGACCAAGACTCAGCACTGAGGGTAAGCTGGAAAGTGCTGCAGATTCCAGCGTATAGCTAGCTAGCAGTGGAGGTGAGCGGCACTAGTCATAAAGGTGTGCCGGAGCTAGGTGTAGTCTGAAGCTGCCTAGCCCCTGCATCCTGAATGGACAATACTGTGCGAGAGACTGTGTGCCGTACGAAGAGATACCACAGCTGGTGTTGTGTTGCACATACTGTACAGAAGTGCACCACGTGGAGGATATTCCGCGATAGAGAACTGACATCTCCATCGTCATTGCTGCCTTGCCAGAGGGCCGACCATCATAAGAGATGGGTGCACTGCAGCCAAGGGAGATGAAGCTTCCCTGTTGCCACCATCCGCGTTTACCCTGATGCCTCTTGCTAAGACTATGACCTCGTTTAAGTACTGTAACCAAAAGTGTGCTGCCTCATAGGACACTGTAACCATTAAGCCTGTTGTCTCTAGCAAGAATCTGTAACCACCAAGCTTGTTGCCTCTCGCGTGATAAGTAAAATGCATTCTTCCTGTTACACCTGTGTCCGACTGATTCGTTTCACCATCTTGGAATGTGGACACCACCCCAGGAAAAAACTGATCCTTTCTGCAAGGACTGACCTCCCCATCCATGCTGATTTTGTAGGTGGCCACAGTCTCGTCGGATATCAAAATTCTAAATGAGTGTATTGGTCAAAATTGTGCTTCCAGTGCAGCTTTCTGTGCAGCCTCTAGAGGTTGTGCTTTCTTATACAGACAATAGGTCACAAGCGATGCACAGATCTTCACTGTCACATGTTTCCAGATGAAGGACCCCAGGTAGGTAAGAGTTAATTCTCACTGTATCCCATGTAGAAACGAGTGCCCGCATTCCGGTTAGCCCCCTAAACGGCGCTAAATCTGCATGTGGATCAGCGGCATGTCAAAAATTGAGGGGTTGTCCATTATGGAATGTAAAATCTATCCTTCATTACACTTCAATTTATTGTTACTTCTTGTAATGTTGAAAATGCTGCCTGGAACCATCTGCAAGCTGGTGTACTGCTGTTGACAGATCTTAGAATACAACACCTACACAAATTGTACCTCACCGCATCCACGAGTCCTTTCCCAGATATGAAGAAGTGATCCCACCTGAGGAAAACGTAACAGTACTTCACCAGTAATGTGCGGTCATTCAGATGTTGCTCTCATAGGGTACAACATGACTTGCAGTTTTGCTGTGACTGTGACTCCAAAATCCAGTTGTTATATCCATTTTACCATCCCTTTATATAATAACTTGTCCTGTGGCCTTGAGCATCAATTACAGCTTGACAACGATGTCTCCTGTTGTTCACAAGTCGACTTATCGTCTGCTGGCATCCCACTCTTCTTGAAGGGCAGCCCTCAGGTCATTGAGGTTCTGGGGTACAGAGTTACGAACCTCTACACCGCGACTCAGCTGATCCATTGGTTTTCAATGGGATTCAGGTCTGGAGAAAGTGCATGCCACTCCATTTGAGGTCCCCCAGTCTCCAGCAGCCGTTCCCTTATGATGCAACCTTGATGAGCTGGCGCATTGTCCTTCATGAAGATGAAATTAGGCCTGTGTTGTTCATGTAGAGTCACAATGACCGGATTAATGATGTTTTTCAAGTAGTATGGGCTTGTCACTATACCTTTCACAAAGTGTAGGGCAGTTCTGTATTGACTAGACACACCTGCCCACACTGTAACACCACCACCAACAAAGGCTCTTCTGGTGACAACAGTGGCTGATGCATAGCTCTCTCCGTGACGTCTCCAACATTATTGTCGGGGATCATTTCTGCTCAGCGTGAATCGACTTTCATCAGTAAACAGCACTGAGGCCCACTGTTCCCTCATCCAGCGTAGATGCTCCCCGGCCTATGCAAGACGATGACGCCTGTGGTCAGGTACCCATGCAGGTCGTCTAGCACGCAGACCACACTGATGTAAATGGTTTCCAATGGTCTGACCTGACACTTGGGTGCCTCTCACCTCCCTTAAACATGCCTGGAGTTGTGTGGCATTCATCATCCGGTTTCTCAGGGCAATGTTCACAATAAAGCGGTCATCAGTGTGGGATGTGGCCAAAGGACGTCCACTTCTATGCCTTTCTGTGACTCTTCCAGTCTCTCTGTATCTCTGTGACAACCTTCTGATGAAACTCTGTGACGCTCTAAGCTCAGTGGCCACTTCTGTTTGAGAACATCCTGCTTGAAGCCTCACAATGGCAAGATACTGTAGATCAATTGTTAGGCGTCGTCTTGGTCTCATGATGTCAAAATGCGAACAGCATAATGAGGAGGACTGTTTAAATACCAATTCTAATCAAAACAGGAAATTTATTGGGCGATTCATGGATCAAACAGCTGTTGTGAATTTAGTCGTTAAGCTCCTTGTTAGAGAACAGCAAGTTGTGCAGAAAGTACTGAAACACTGAACAGTTGGACATGTGCATTCAAGGGTTTATAGAAGGTCACATTAAGTTCACCTGTAAAGGTTAGAGGGCATTTTATGTTCATCTTGAAATTTCACCCACAAGCCAAGTATCTGTCACTACCAGAGCTTTGAGACGTTCTCACAGCTCTGTTTCTCCACCCCTGTGATGATGTCACTACTAGAGCTTGGAGGAGTTCTCACTGCTCTGTTTCTCCGCCCCTGTGATGAGGTCTTTACTTTCTGTTTCCTTCCTCCCAGCTGTTCCTCCTCTGTTTGATTTCCCTGCCTTTAAATCACCCCTCCTCCTTTGTAGGGTGTGGATTATATTTCTCATTTGAGTTGTAGCTCTTGCCTGAGTATCTTCACGTGTATGCTATCATTTCACTGGACCTGTGTTCTGCTGCAGCAAGTACTCCGGATATTGCCAGCTGTCTTTGGATCCGTCTTCACTGCTGCTGCAGCCCCTTCAGCTAAGTGTGCCGACATTGTAGTGTATCTGTTTGTTTTCTGACTGGATCCGAGGCGACCACGGTTCCCTCCATATACTGAGCAGGGCACCGGTGCCCGTGCCCCTTCCACTATTGTGGGGGTTACAGTGGTCATCAGTCTTAGGTACGCGGGCATGCCTCTTTCCACCATTTGGATCCGGGCATGTGCTTAGCAGCATAGGGAGAGCTTTGAGGGTCTGACAGGGGTCACCCTTTATCCTCCCTAGTTTGGGTCCGGTCAGTAGCTCTAGTTACTGTGTATGCTCTTATTGCTCACATACAGCAGTGACAGTATCGCAACATTTTTGCGAATAGTGTGTATATTTAAATCCTGGGGGCCAATATACATATTGTGAGCACTGCAAAGTGGCATATTAACAGTCATTAAAAACAGATGACAAACGGGGTGTTATAAACGAATAGATGGCCATGAAAGCTGACAAGGTCCATTGTTTTCTCTGTCACCTTAAAATCTGGAGTAACATTTGACCACCGCACCGCTGCCAGTGCAACCCTGTTTCATTTTCCTCGGGTGGAACCACTTCTTTACATTTGGGAAGGAGCTCATGAGAGGACCCTGCAACTGTGGGAGGGACCCATCTGGCAAGCAAGCCACCTTGCTGACGGTTTCCAGGAGGCAACAGGAAATCAGGACAGTAGTGAAGGATACACTTTGTCTAATTATTGCTTCTGTTCATGAAATGTCTGATTCTTTTTACAGATGGATCTCCTGAATTTCAATGTCAGCGCTGAGAAAAATTTAACACAGAGCAGCAGCTTGTTGTGTAAGGAGAATGACATTATACTTGTCATTAAGTAGGAAGCTTCATTCAGTCCTGTCCTGGTCATGTGAAGGACACACAGGTGCAGGGCTCGTTACAAGACGCAGCTCTGATAATTGGACTGTAATGACCGGGGTATAGGGGATAAGTTCTTATGGGGGGCGGGGGTCGGGGCAACCCATGTGCTCTCAGTCACACACTCTGCAGGCAACTTACAAGTGCATTCCAGGGGTGGTAAGGCTCTGTTCACACTTCTGTCAGAAGTTCCATCAAATTTGATGCAGGCAGTGCTATTCTTTCTGTCAAAATGCACTGTGGCAGGACTTAAAGGGTTTCTGTCACCCCACAAATCTATTATTATTTTTTTTGGATAGTTAGATTCCTTATAGCGCGATATAGGAGAATATAATAGTCTTACTTACTTTCATGCGGCCGATTCTTTAGAAAACGAAGTTTTATAATATGTAAATCAGGGCTCTACCAGCAAGTAGGGCGTCTACTTGCTGGTAGCCGCAGCAGAAATCCGCCCCCTCGCCGTGTTGATTGACAGGGCCAGCCGTGATCTCCTCCTCCGGCCGGCCCTGTCAGTATTTCAAAAATCGCGCGCCTCTGGTCATTCGGCGCAGGCGCTCTGAGATGAGGAGGCTCGTCTCCTCAGCACTCCCTCAGTGCGCCTGCGCCGATGACGTCTTCTCTTTCGGTGATGTCATCGGCGCAGGCGCACTGAGGGAGTTCTGAGGAGATGAGCCTCCTCATCTCAGAGCGCCTGCGCCGAATGAACAGAGGCGCGCGATTTTTGAAATACTGACAGGGCCGGCCGGAGGAGGAGATCACGGCTGGCCCTGTCAATCAACACGGCGAGGGGGCGGATTTCTGCTGCGGCTACCAGCAAGTAGACGCCCTACTTGCTGGTAGAGCCTGATTTACATATTGTAAAACTTTGTTTTCTAAAGAATCGGCCGCATGAAAGTAAGTAAGACTATTATATTCTCCTATATCGCGCTATAAGGAATCTAACTATCCAAAAAAAAAGTTTTGTGGGGTGACAGAAACCCTTTAAAGGCTATGGACATCTTCAGGGCAATATTTTTTATATGATTGCATTTTTCTCATTTTGGGGTAAAAAAGATTTTTTCAATTGGTATTTATTTAAAAAAAATTGCAGTTTTTGTGATGCGTGAGGTTAAAAATCTGTCTATTTCCAGACTGTTGCTTCTGAGTTATATCTGCTGACGGCTCATGTAAATTCTTATCACCCATCTGCTGACTTCATAAACGGTCATTTAAGTCATATACCTATAAGTTTGATAATAGGATAGCTGTAATGAGTGTTTATGAGGTCATCAGATAGTGCTCCACATGAGTCGTCAGCAGACGGAACCGAGGAGCCATAGTATACAAATAGATTGATTTTTAACCCCATGTAGCAGAAATTGGTCAGAATTTTTTTTAATAAAGACCAATTGACAAAATGATTTTTAGCCCAAAATTAGTAAAATGCAATCATAAAAATATCCCCCCAAAGGTGTACATAGCCTTTAATAGATCCCAATATAAGTCAATAGGATCCATAAGGCACCACTGTTATCCATCATATGATGGTTCCAGCATGCCATTGTTTTCATTTTCCTGCTCCTGTGATGGAACTTGACTGAAGTGTGAACAGAGCCTAATGGAAGCCTTCATTCTTAGGATCGATGGGGCCCCGAACAGAATTGATATTTTGGTCCCCTTCGTTTCTTCCCAGCATCATTGACTGGATCGTGCTATTTTCCATTTGCTTTCAATGGAAGAACGTACAACGAGTGCACGATCGACGGAGGAACCGAGTTCTACTGGTGCAGCCAAACCTACAATTTTGAATTTGACCTAATGTGGAGCATTTGCAGTGGTCCAGGTGAGAACCTATCACATTGGGAAGTATGACTCACCACCAGTCTGGAGGTCTTCCTACTACCAGTGATTCCGACTTCAGGACTTTAAACCATGCTGATCTTACAAGTTGTCAGTTTGTACCGTTTGCACCACAAAGATCCGAACAGGATCTGAAGACTTTACAAGACCAACCTGAGAGGTCAAAGGGGTTCTCTAGGAACATGAAGTCTACTCAGGCCTAGAATATAGGGGGGGGGGGAGGGGGGAATTTCTCCATTCTCCTGTTGCCATGATGTACAATGATATCATTTATAGATGATGACATCTCCGCTCACTGTTGTGAGCATGGTAGACAGGAGATGGAGACAAATCTGCAGACATTTTATGTAGATTCCCTGTAAATCCACTCCACATATAACTTAATTACATACATGTAACATGGAAGGCCCACCCTCGCCCACTGCTGTGATCAGGCTTTACTTACATCCCATGCTGCATCAGCTCTAGCTATTACTTCCATAGTATTTGCCCATTAGAGGTCATGTTTTTGGATTGTGTATTACAGTTCTGCTATTTCCCCAGGAATATTTGGATTTTCTGATTGTACCTTAACTAATCTGATAAACCGCACCCTGGAGAGCTGCCAATTACTCTACAGTGACATCACGAGCCAAGACGTGGCCTCCAAATACTGCTCCATTGGCACATCCGCCACTGGCTACGATACACTGTACTGCTATGGGCCGTGTAAGTACCCTGAATATTTCATTCAAATCTGAAATGGCATGTACATGTGCACCCCTCACTGGTCTGCCCGTGTACTTGGCCTGCAGGACACCTTGAGCCAGATGGCTCAGGATGAACACAGGAGCACAGTATGGTAGAATTTCATTTGTGGTATTGTTGGTAACATGTCTGTTTTTATTTACGCAGTGTTACTTCTGTCCACAACCGCAATCTCCAATACTACCTCATCATTAACCACAGCTTCACCAAGTACTACCACTTTATTGTCAACCACAGCTCCACCAAGTACTGATAGTTCATCATCAACCCCACCTCCACCAGACACTACCAATTCATCATTAACTACACCTCCACCAAACCCTACTACTTTATCATCAGCCACATCTCCACTAGACACTACCACTTCATCATCAACCACACCTCCATCAAATACTACTACTTCATCATCAACCACACCTCCACCAGACATTACCATTTTATCATCAACTACATCTCCACAAAATATTATTACTTCATCAATAACTACACTTCCATTAACCACCACTACTTCATCATCATCAACCACAACTCCACCAAATACTACCACTTCGTCATCAACCACACTTCCACTAATCACTACTTCATCATCAACCACAGCTTCACCAACCACTACTACTTCATCATCAACCACACCTCCACCAGATACCACAATTTCATCATCAACCACATTTTCACCAACCACTAGTACTTCATCAACAACCACAACTACACCAAATACTACTACTTTGTCATCAACCACACTTCCACCAATTACTACTACTTCATCATCAACCACAGCTCCACCAACCACTACTACTTCATCATCAACGACACCTCCACCAGACACCACCATTTCATCATCAACCACATTTCCACCAACCACTAGTACTTCATCAACAACCACAACTACACCAAATACTACTACTTCATCATCAACCACATCTCCACTAGAAACTATTACTTCATCAACAACTCCAACTCCAAGAGAAACTACCAATTTATCATTAACTACACCTCCACCAAACCCTACTACTACTTCATCATCAACCACAGCTTCACCAACCACTACTACTTCATCATCAACCGCACCTCCTTCAAATACTACTACTTCATCATCAACCACACCTCCACCAGACACCACCATATCATCAACCCCATTTCCACCAACCACTAGTACTTCATCAACAACCACTACACCAAATACTACTACTTTATCATCAACCACATCTCCACCAGAAACTACTACTTCATCAACAACCACAACTCTACCAGACACTACCAATTCATCATTAACTACACCTCTACCAAACACTACTACTGTATCATCAGCCACACCTCCACTAGATACTACTACTTCATCATCAACCACACCTCACCCAGACACTACAACTTCATCATCATCCACACCTCCACCAACCACCACTACAACTTCAGCATCAACTATACTTCCACCAAATACTACTACTTCATCATCATACACACCTCCACCAATCACTACTACATCATCAACCACACCTCCACCAGACTCTACCACTTCTGCAACAACCACAACTCCACCAGACACTACTACTTCATCATTAACTGAACCTCCACCAGACACTACTACTTTATCATCAGCCACACCTCCATCAAATACTATTACTTCATCATCAACCACACCTCCATCAGACACTACCACTTCATCATCAACTACATCTCGACAAAATATTACTACTTCATCATCAACCACACTTCCACCAACCACCACTACTTTATCATCAACCACACCTCCATCAAATACTACTACTTCGTCATCAACCACACCTCCACCAGATACTATTACTTCATCATCAGCCACACCTCCACTAGATACTATTACTTCATCATCAGCCACACCTCCACCAGATACTATTACTTCATCATCAACCACACCTCCACTAGATACTATTACTTCATCATCAGCCACACCTCCACCAGATTCTATTACTTCATCATCAGCCACACCTCCACTGGATACTATTACTTCATCATCAGCCACACCTCCATCAAATACTATTACTTCATCATCAACCACACCTCCATCAGACACTACCACTTCATCATCAACTACATCTCGACAAAATATTACTACTTCATCATCAACCACACTTCCACCAACCACCACTACTTTATCATCAACCACACCTCCACTAGATACTATTACTTCATCATCAGCCACACCTCCACCAGATACTATTACTTCATCATCAGCCACACCTCCACCAGATACTATTACTTCATCATCAGCTACACCTCCACCAGATACTATTACTTCATCATCAGCCACACCTCCACCAGATACTATTACTTCATCATCAGCCACACCTCTACCACCAGATACTATTACTTCATCATCAGCCACACCTCCACCAGATACTATTACTTCATCATCAGCCACACCTCTACCACCAGATACTATTACTTCATCATCAGCCACACCTCCACCAAACACTATGAGATCATCATTAACCACATCACCATTAGCTGCAAGTATGAAGCCCTTATCAATGATGACATCATCTATGTCTCCAGTGTCTACCAGCATCAGCACTGGTAAGCAAGTGTGCTTTTTTTTTTGGGGGGGGTTTCTTTGTGTTACTATTTAAAAAAAAATTGTGTTTTTTTCTTTCTTTCTGCTTTTTATTTACTGTATTACTCTTAATTATTAAAATTAGATGACAGTTCCAGAGAACATGTAGATAAGACACACATGTAGATAAGAGTCTCCTCTGTACAAGGAACCCCTGAGAGGTCTTTAATGATGTCAGTGGGGCCATTAAATGAGGGGAGGCTAGGAAAGGGTTACACAATTCTAGGTGAAGTATAATAATCCTACTCTAGAATAGTGCACAAACTGCGCTAGATGTAAATCCCACCGGCTTGACATGAAAGACTCCACCCATCCACCTAGTGGGCATCAGTCATACTGCAACTTTGGAGGGCTGCATGCTTATAGCCTCAGGCTATACCTTAATGCTGTTGTGCAACTCTGGAGAGGTTTTCGGCGCACGCCCCCCGCGCAGAACTGTGGAGGGAAGCATACTTACCTGCTTCCCAGCGACACCTCCCCGTTCCTTTGCTCATCGACCTCGGCTCCTCTGCTGGGCTCCCTGGATGTAAACTTCCTGTTTGACTCTGCTGCAGCCATTCGCTGGCCGCAGAGGTGAACTGCTCCCTTGAATCACTTGATCATTTGTCATGACGCAGGGAGGGCAGGTCACCGCTGCAGCCAGCCAGGGAGCCGATCAAAGCAGCCGAGGCCGGGGAGAGAAGGAGCTGGGAGCCAGGTAAGTATGCTTCTCTTTGCAGGTGTGTGCAGGAGGGTGGTTTGCCAGCCCCCTGCCATAACTCCCCCCGACCCTACACACACACACACACAAAGTGGCACAACCCCTTTAACTTTTTGGAACACTTTTAATTGATTTTAACAGTTGAGCAGCAGTTGTGGTCCACAGCACTAAACTAACTTGTACGCAGTCTATGCACTGCAGCTGTCACTTGAAAAGCCCTGACACTTTGTCTATCACCCCGACATAGCCTGTCACATGCAGGGGCGTAACTATAGGGGGCCCAGGAGCCTGAGGGGGCCCAAAGACCCTCGTGCCACATAAGAAGAGACTGGTATTATAGAAAGCCCATGCTGGTCAAGTTACACCTCTTGGTGAAAGAAGGGGTTAGGTCAAGAATTTGGCACGGGGGTACTGTTTAAATTTTTGCCTCAGGTAGCACGAAGGCTATGTGCTTCCGTGCCGCTGGCCACAAAACACTGAGGGAAGGGGGGCCCAACTGAACTCTTGCACCAGGGCCCATGAGCCTTTAGCTACGCCCCTGGTCACATGGCATCTCTTGCTGACATCTCCTCCCCTCATAATATCTCTGACAACTCCCCCCGCAGAAACCAAGATCTATTGTCCCTCCCTGTCCTGACAACCCAAAATATTTTACTTCCAGAAACCCCATTGCTGGCAGAGTTCTCCCTTTACTAATAGCGCCATCCAGAGTGCCCCCATTATTAATAGTGCCATCCGAAGTATCCCGATTATTAGTAGTGCCATCCGAAGTTGTCATGCCCCGCCCTGACTATGTGCGGAGGTCGGCCAGAATAGCAGCACGAGTTTAGTGTTTTGTTTTGGAGCCGTGCTGGATCCGCCTCCCATCAGGTGCACTGGGTGGGGTCATTAGTTTAAATAGCACTCCAGCCCAGTGCTCTGAGCGGATTATAGGAATCACTTTGGTCTTGGAAGCTAGGAAGGAAGGTTGTCTGTTCCAGCTCAGAAAGATAAGTGTGGTTTCTAGTTTGATTGTTTTGTTTTGTGTCATCTCTCCCATCCAGGTTCTGTGCGAGCAGGCTGCTCCTATTTCCCCTCTTCACCATCTCAGGGAATTTAGGGTGTTTCAGCCCAGGCATGGGGACACATCATACCTACCACCAAGGTCTGCATGTGGGCTGAGCAGTGCAGGGAGAGAGGTCAGGGATTAGCTAGGAGGTGACCCTTCCCCTGCCTCTCGCCTAGAGCCTGGTTGGTGGTTTATCTGTTAGTCTGAGTGCACGTCCGCCGTGACATTATAATCCGCCCAAAACTTTGACTGTCATTACTCAGCGGTTTTGTGATGACGGCAATTAAAGCATTAGTTGACCGCATGCAGGGGCTATCCCTAGAGGTTGCGGAGCTGCGAGGTTCGGTCGCACGGTGTCAGAGTTCTCTGGCATCAGGAGGAGGTCAAGTTTGTGTGGAGCCTAAAGTGGCTCTTCCTGATCGATTTTCAGGGGGTACGGATGACTTTGTCAGTTTTAGAGAGTCCTGCAAATTGTTGTACTTTCGGCTGCGTCCATCGTCGTCAGGTGATGAGAGTCAGAGGATAGGTATAATTATTTCTCTGCTTAAAGTGGACGCGCAATCCTGGGCCTTTTCTCTGCCACCTGGTTCTCGGGCGCTCCGGTCGGTGGAGGAATTTTTTAAGGCTCTGGGATTAATCTACGATGACCCAGATCGGGTCTCGATGGCAGAGTCGCGATCACGTAATTTGTTTCAGGGGGAACATACTGCAGAGGCTTACTGTGTTGAATTTAGGAGATGGGCT
The DNA here is from genome assembly GCF_905171765.1 of Bufo bufo. Lineage (NCBI taxonomy): Eukaryota > Metazoa > Chordata > Amphibia > Anura > Bufonidae > Bufo > Bufo bufo. Next base: position 33,878,114 of record NC_053392.1, on the reverse strand, counting down.
ACCGAATCAGAGTGGAATGATCCCGCGTTACGTAGCCAGTTTTGTCAGGGGTTATCTGAAAGATTGAAGGATGCCCTTGCTTTTCACGAATACCCAGACTCTTTGGAGAACGCCATAGACAGACGTTTTAGAGAGAGGTATAGGGCTCCCCCTGAGCAAGGTATCCTTTCTGTGAGTGGTTTCATTTCTATTGCCTCCCCGGGTGATGTTACAGGTATTGCGGGGGTAGCGGAGGAACCCATGCAATTGGGTCAGATTTCTTGCCATTCTGATAGTAGAGACTTTAGGAAATTGCACAAACTATGTTACTATTGTGGAAAGAGTGGTCATTTTGTTTTTGCTTGTCCTTATGTTAAACCGCAGGTGGTAGAGAAAAAGAAAAAAAAAAACTTCCCTGACTCTTAGTGGCGTGAATGGTGTGGTGGAGCAGGCAGGTATGCAAGCTCCCTGCAGTTCCCGTTTTCTCCTTCCAGCTATGGTGGCGCTGGAGTCAAGAAATGTTTTTGTTGAGGTGTTCCTTGATTGTGGTGCTGGGGTAAACCTAATTGACTTTCTTTTCCTTCAAAATCTAGGACTAAGTACTTGCAGTTTAGAGAACGAGATTCGTGTTTTTGCAATTGATTCTTCCCCTCTTTCTCAAAGGAGCCTTACTCACATTGTTCATGGTATTCACTTAAGGGTGGGTGATTCACATGTTGAAATTATTTCTTGTTTTGTCTTGAAGGATTTGCCAGCTCCTATAGTTTTGGGGTTGCCATGGTTGACTAAACATAACCCAATTATAGATTGGCAAGCAAGACAAATCATTGGTTGGAGTGAGTTTTGTTCGGATAATTGTTTTGGCACTTCTATCTCTGGTGTGTCCATTACGGCTTTACCTCAGTATCTCTCAGATTTTGCGGATGTCTTTTCAGAGGGTGGGGCTCAGGAATTGCCCCCTCATTGTGACTATGATTGTCCAGTTAATCTCATCCCAGGGGCTAAGTTGCCAAAGTCTCGGCTTTACAACCTTTCTCAACCCGAAAGAGAGGTCATGCGAAAGTATATCGCCGAGAGTTTGGCAAAGGGTCATATTAGACCATCTAAGTCTCTAGTGGCAGTGGGTTTGTTCTTTGTGAAGAAAAAGGATGGATCACTGAGACCGTGTTTGGATTTCCGAGAATTAAACCGTATTACAGTCTGGGATCCATATCCCCTGCCTTTGATCTCTGATCTTTTTGATCAGATTGTGGGAGCCAAGGTGTTCTCCAAGTTGGATTTGAGAGGGGCCTACAATCTGATCAGAATCAAGGAGGGGGATGAGTGGAAAACGGCCTTCAATACGCACGAGGGTCATTTTGAGAACCTGGTTATGCCTTTTGGGTTGACGAACGCGCCAGCAGTATTTCAGCGATTCGTCAATGACATTTTTCATCATTTGGTGGGGATGTTCGTAGTAGTTTACCTGGATGATATTTTAATTTATTCTCCTGATTTAAAGACCCATCAGGATCATGTGAGACAGGTTTTGACGATCCTTCGGGAGAATAAATTATATGCTAAATTGGAGAAATGTTTGTTTGCGGTGCAAGAGCTTCCGTTCTTGGGATACTTGCTTTCTGATTCTGGTTTTCGTATGGACCCTGAGAAGGTCTGGGCGGTTCTGGAATGGGACCGACCAGAGAATCAGAAAGCCTTGATGCGGTTCTTGGGGTTTACGAATTATTATAGAAAATTTATTTCGAACTACTCTACCATAGTAAAACCTCTCACTGATATGACCAAGAAGGGCGCCGACGTCTCTGTCTGGTCGGATGAGGCATTGCAGGCCTTTTCGGCTATTAAGGAGCGTTTTGCGTCTGCTCCCATTCTGGTGCATCCGGATGTGTGTCAGCCATTTGTAGTGGAGGTTGATGCATCAGAGGTGGGGGTTGGTGCGGTGTTGTCATAGGGTTCATCCCCTGGCAAGTGGGTCCCGTGTGCCTTTTTCTCCAAGAAGCTCTCGGTCGCCGAGAGGAATTATGATGTTGGAGATAGAGAGTTGTTGGCTATCAAGTTGGCCTTTGAGGAATGGCGTCACTGGTTGGAGGGGGCGTCTCACCCCGTTACGGTATATTCAGACCATAAGAATTTGGCTTACCTGCAATCTGCCAAACGTCTGAACCCTAGGCAGGCCAGATGGTCACTGTTTTTTACCAGGTTCAATTTTGTGGTTACCTTTCGCCCAGGGGTCAAGAACGTCATGGCAGATGCCTTGTCTCGCAGCTTTCCTGGGGGAGGTGATTCAGAGGATCCTGCGCCGATTTTAGCGGATCGGGTGGTGGTCTCCGCTCTATACCCTGAATTGGAGATGGAGGTGTTGGGAGCCCAGGAGGGGGCTCCTGGTTCTTGTCCCCCGGGGAGGTTGTTTGTTCCTGAGGGCCTGCGATACAAGGTGTTCAAGGAACATCACGATACTGTCCTTGTAAGTCCACCTGTGATCTGGTTTCCCGAAGGTTCTGGTGGCCAGGGTTACGTAAGAGCATTGAGAATTACGTGACAGCCTGTGAAATCTGCGCTCGGTCAAAGGTTGCTCATACTCGACCGGCTGGTTCACTTCTTCCATTGTCTATTCCGTCTCGTCCTTGGACGCATTTGTCTATGGACTTTATTACGGATCTGCCGAGTTCCTCCGGGAGAACAGTGATTTTGGTGGTAGTTGACAGTTTCAGTAAAATGGCTCACTTTATATCGCTAAATAGTCTGCCTAACGCTAAGACTCTTGCGCAGATTTTTGTGGATAATATTGTGAAATTGCATGGTATTCCTTCGGATGTGGTCTCTGATAGGGCTACGCAGTTTGTCTCCAGGTTTTGGAGGGCGTTCTGCTCTCGGCTTGGCATTCAACTTTCATTCTCTTCGGCTTTTCATCCGCAGTCGAATGGTCAGACGGAGCGTACTAATCAAAACCTGGAGACCTACTTGAGGTGCTTTGTGGCTGAGAATCAGGAGGACTGGTCCTCATTCTTGTCCTTAGCAGAATTTGCGTTGAATAACCGTAGGCAGGAGTCCACGGGTAAGTCGCCATTTTTTGGCGCATACGGTTTCCATCCTCAGTTTGGTACCTTTTCTGGGACTGGTTCCTCTGGGATGCCAGAGGAGGAGAGATACTCTTCTGCCTTATCTTCCATCTGGCGGAGGATTCAAGGGAATTTGGAGAGGATGGGTGAAAGGTATAAACGAATGGCTGACAGGAGACGTGTGACTGGTCCGGACCTGTGTGTGGGTGATCTGGTGTCGTTGTCCACTAAAAATATCAAATTAAGAGTGCCATCTTGGAAACTGGGTCCAAGATTTATTGGTCCGTATAAAATTTCTGCGGTGATCAATGCTGTAGCGTTTCGGCTGGATCTTCCACAGACTTGGAGGATCCACAATGTGTTCCACAGGTCGTTACTAAAAAAATACGTGAAACCGGTGGAACCATCGCCATTGCCTCCTCCTCCTTTTCTAGTCGAGGGAAACTTGGAGTTCGAGATCTCCAGGATTCTCGACTCTAGAATTCTTCGGGGTTCCCTTCAGTACCTGGTGCACTGGAGGGGATACGGCCCTGAGGAGAGGACGTGGGTTCCGGCTCTAGATGTCAACGCCAGCCGACTGGTGAGGGCTTTTCATAGGTCCCATCCGGATAAGGTTGGTCCGAGGTGTCCGGAGGTCACCCGTAGAAGGGGGGGTACTGTCATGCCCCGCCCTGACTATGTGCGGAGGTCGGCCAGAATAGCAGCACGAGTTTAGTGTTTTGTTTTGGAGCCGTGCTGGATCCGCCTCCGTTCAGGTGCACTGGGTGGGGTCATTAGTTTAAATAGCACTCCAGCCCAGTGCTCTGAGCGGATTATAGGAATCACTTTGGTCTTGGAAGCTAGGAAGGAAGGTTGTCTGTTCCAGCTCAGAAAGATAAGTGTGGTTTCTAGTTTGATTGTTTTGTGTCATCTCTCCCATCCAGGTTCTGTGTGAGCAGGCTGCTCCTATTTCCCCTCTTCACTATCTCAGGGAATTTAGGGTGTTTCAGCCCAGGCACGGAGACACATCATACCTACCAACAAGGTCTGCATGTGGGCTGAGCAGTGCAGGGAGAGAGGTCAGGGATTAGCTAGGAGGTGACCCTTCCCCTGCCTTTCGCCTAGAGCCTGGTTGGTGGTTTAGCTGTTAGTCTGAGTGCACGTCCGCCGTGACAGAAGTATCCCCATTATTAGTAGTGCCATCCAGAGTGCCCCCATTATTAATAGTGCCATCCGAAGTATCCCCATTATTAGTAGTGCCATCCAGAGTGTCCCATTATTAATAGGGACATCCAGAGTGTCCCATTATTAGTAGCGCCATCCAGAGTGTCTCATTTATAGTAGTGCCATCCAGAGTGTCCCCATTATTAATAGTGACATCTAGAGTGTCCCATTATTAATAGTGACATCCAGAGTGTCCCATTATTAGTAGCGCCATCCAGAGTGTCTCATTATTAGTAGTGCCATCCAGAGTGTCCCCATTATTAATAGTGACATCCAGAGTGCGCTATTATTAATAGTGCCATCCAGAGTGTCTCATTATTAATAGTGCCACCCAGAGTGTCCCCATTATTAATAGTGCCATCCAGATTGTCCCCATTATTAATAGTGACATCCAGAGTGCGCTATTATTAATAGTGCATCCTAATTTCCCAACATTATTTATACTGCTATCCAGAGTGTCCCCATTATTAATAGTGCTATCCAGAGTGCCCAATTATTAATAATACCATCCAGGGTGTCCCATTTTTAATAGTGCCGTTCTAAATGCCCCCATTATTTATACTGCTATCCAGAGTGTCCCCATTATTAATATTGCCATCCAGAGTGCCCCAAATATTTAATTGTGCTATCCAGAGTGCCCCATTATTAACAGTACCATCCAACGTATCACAATGATTAATAGTGCCAGAGTGCCATCATTAATAATAGCGCTGTCCAGAGTACCCCCATTACTAATACTGACATCCAAAGTGCCCCCATTATTAATAGTGCTATCCAGAGTGCCCCATTATTAAAAGTGCCACCTAGAGTGCCTCCATTGTTAATAGTGCCATCCTCAGTATTCCAATTATTAATAGTGACATCCAGAGCGCCCCCACTTTAAAATCCACCAGGAATAATTCTCTGTGCATGGAGTACTCGACAGTCTGTAAATTGTTACTGTTTCATCTTGTAGCAGCACAGTGTGACATTCAGGATACGTTGTGCACCACTGGTTTAGACACCAAAGATTTCCATGAATTCTGATAATGATTCCTTCTCCTTATCTGATTCCATTCAGCACCAGGAAACATAATTCAGCTGTGGGCGGAACAAGCATCGCAGGTAAGTACCGATCACTAATTGTACTTGGGAGTAGTATTACAGCAGTTATATTCTAGTACATAGGAGCAGTATTATAGTAGTTATATTATTGTACATAGGAGCAGTATTATAGTAGTTATATTCTTGTACATAGGAGCAGTATTATAGTAGTTATATTCTTGTACATAGGAGAAGTATTATAGTAGTTATATTCCTGTACATAAGAGAAGTATTATGGTAGTTATATTCTTGTAAATAGGAGCAGTATTATAGTAGTTATATTCTTGTACATAGGAGCAGTATTATAGTAGTTATATTCTTGTACATAGGAGGCAGTATTATAGTAGTTATAGTCTTGTACATAGGAGCAGTATTATAGTAGTTATATTCTTGTACATAGGAGCAGTATTATAGTAGTTATATTCTTGTACATAGGAGCAGTATTATAGTAGTTATATTCTTGTACATAGGAGCAGTATTATGGTAGTTATATTCTTGTACATAGGAGGCAGTATTATAGTAGTTATATTCTTGTACATAGGAGGCAGTATTATAGTAGTTATATTCTTGTACATAGGAGCAGTATTATAGTAGTTATATTCTTGTACATAGGAGGCAGTATTATAGTAGTTATATTCTTGTACATAGGAGCAGTATTATAGTAGTTATATTCTTGTACATAGGAGCAGTATTATAGTAGTTATATTCTTTTACATAGGAGCATTATTATAGTATTGATATTCTTGTACATAGGAGAAGTATTATAGCAGTTATAATCTTGTACGTAGGAGGAGTATTATAGTAGTTATATTCTTGTATATAGGAGGCAGTATTATAGTAGTTATATTCTTGTACATAGGAGCAGTATTATAGTAGTTATAGTCTTGTACATAGGAGCAGTATTATAGTTGTTATATTCTTGTACATAGGGGCAGTATTATAGTAGTTATATTCTTGTACATAGGGGCAGTATTACAGTAGTTATATTATTGTACATAGGAGCAGTATTATAGCAGTTATATTCTTGTACATAGGAGGCAGTATTATAGTAGTTATATTCTTGTACATAGGAGCAGTATTATAGTACTTATATTCTTGTACTTAGTAGCAGTATTATAGTACTTAAATTCTTGTACATATGAGCAGTATTATTGTAGCTATATTCTTGTACATAGGGGCAGTATTATAGTAGTTATATTCTTGTACATAGGGGCAGTATTATAGTAGTTATATTCTTGTACATAGGACAGTATTATAGTAGTTATATTTTTGTACATAGGAGACAGTATTATAGTAGTTATATTCTTGTACATAGGAGGCAGTATTATAGTAGTTATATTCTTGTACATAGGAGAGGTATTATTGTAGCTATAGTCTTGTACATAGGAGCAGTATTATATTAGTTATAGTCTTGTACATAGGAGCAGTATTATAGTAGTTATATTATTGTACATAGGAGCAGTATTATAGTAGTTATATTCTTGTACATAGGAGCAGCATTATGGTAGTTATATTCTTGTACATAGGAGCGGTGTTATAGTAGTTATATTCTTGTACATAGGAGCAGTATTATAGTAGTTATATTCTTGTACATAGGAGCAGTATTATTGTAGCTATAGTCTTGTACATAGGAGCAGTATTATTGTAGCTATAGTCTTGTACATAGGAGCAGTATTATAGTAGTTATATTCTTGTACATAGGAGCAGTATTATAGTAGTTATATTCTTGTACATAGGAGCAGTATTATTGTAGCTATAGTCTTGTACATAGGAGCAGTATTATAGTAGTTATATTCTTGTACATAGGAGCAGTATTATAGTAGTTATATTCTTGTACATAGGAGGCAGTATTATAGTAGTTATATTCTTGTACATAGGAGAAGTATTATTGTAGCTATAGTCTTGTACATAGGAGCAGTATTATAGTAGTTATATTCTTGTACATAGGAGCAGTATTATTGTAGCTATAGTCTTGTACATAGGAGCGGTGTTATAGTAGTTATTTTCTTCTCTACTTCAATGCAGAATCAGCTAGATGATGGAGGACTTGGAGTATTACAGTCGCTTTGGAGCTATGTCACAACCTCCTCTACCGTATTTCAGCCGAGTGACATGTCACTGGTTCTGGATATATTAGGGAACATCACCAATAATGTAAAGCTGGCAAACCTTCGATTCAATGTGGATACAGTAAATGTGAGTATGGGGGTTCTATTTATACAGTACTTCTTTTCTCCAGATGTACTTCTATTGCCCATGCCCAGGGTTTAAATGACTATGCTGAAAGTGTCATTTTTCACACAAAATGTATACAAATGGTGGACAGTCTGAATATTGCTTGGGTGTGTATTTTAATTGTATTACAATGGTGGAGGGAAATAACGCTATCAGAACTATCTCTATGGTACCAGTAGGTAGCATTTTTTGTGAGTACTAATATGCGGCTGGCACCATTGTTATGGCTATGTGGTTAGGTTCACACAGCTATAATGATGCTATTATGTGATTTGCACTGGCTTATGGTCACTAATAGGCAATTGGTACTGTAGTATGGGTTTGGCTATGTAGTTGACCCAACTATTATTTTGTGGCTGGAAATGTTGTAGATGCTCTAACTTATGACCAACATATAAATGCCATGTGTGATGTGGACCCAATGAACTTCATGGTGTGCGTTAAATCCTATTTTATAGGTACTAAAGTGCAGAGTATAGGCTATGCTATGTGATGGTACTATTGTATAGACATAGTTATGTGGTGGCACTACTGTACCATCATTACTATGTGTATGGTCTATGTTACGGACACTACATCGTTTAGAAAATCCATCCATACTCAAGAATTACTCCGGGGTCATTACTTTCTTTAATGGTCTTCATTCCTCATGATGTACCCTTAAAAAGATTAAGAAGAGGATCTGTAGTTGACGTCTCTTTATTATTTCTTCTCTCGTAGAAGGTCTTGCTTATTGCTGACCATCTGATAAGTGACATGTCCTTGGCTCCATCATCAAGTGTTGAGGAAAACCTTGGTCCACGGCTACTCTGGTGCTTTGAGAACCTCTTCCCAATAATGTCCATCACCGATGAGCCCTTCAGTTTCTTCTACAACCACTTAGACCTCCAGTACACTACAACTTCGTGTGAGTCTATAGAAGAGACTAACATTATGCACCTTGATGTCACCACCACCACCATTTCCCTGAACGGAGACTATATGGCAGGTTGTGATGTCAACATATTCTCCATCACATGTAAACCCCAGAACCGAACATTTACCAGTCAATACGACAACCAAGGGAAGACAAGCTACTCCTATTACTTGGCCAGTGACTTAAGAACAAACATTGTGATGCTGAACAACAAGAGTTTTCACATGGCCAATATAAAAATGACCTTCACGTGTGGGAACGGTACCTGTGACCAGACCGCTGTATGTGTGTTCTGGAACTTCACTCTTAATTCATGGTCATCAAAGGGTTGTACAACCCAAGTCATCGATGGGATAACCCAATGTATCTGTGATCACTTGACTTCTTTTGCCGTCTTGATGTTGGGCTCTCTTCCAGAAGATAACCTTGATAACACCATATTGAGCTACATCACAAGGGTTGGACTTTGCCTCTCCAGTGTGTCTCTTCTCCTTTGTATCTCAATACAGGTTATCCTCCTGAGAAAATACCAAAAGAATGCAGCCGTGTACAGACACGTGTCTGTGCTTCACATGTCTGCTTTTCTCTTAACTTTTAATATTTCATTTTTAGCATCTGATTTTATTAAGCAGGACATTCAGGAAATGCTCTGTGTGGCCTTTACATTCATCTCCCATTTCTCCCTGTTAGGTTTCTTCTACTGGACTTTGGTGCAGGGTACATATCTGGTGTGTCGACTAGTTTTTGTATTCCACCATGTTACAAAGAGAGAATTCCTGACCCTCTCTGTTGTTCTGGGATATGCCTGCCCTTTGGCTATAGCCTTGGGAACCTTGCTGGTGTATTTCCCAAATCATTACAGGATGGACGGGACCTGTTGGCTGGATAGAAGTTCTGGAGCTTCAATGGCATTTAGTGTCCCAATCATAGTAATTATGGTTGTAAATTTCCTCATTCTCCTCCTCGTAATCCATAAACTTCTCCGTCCATCAATCTCCGAAGGAAAGAGTGAAGATAATGAAGTGGTGAAGAAGTTGGCAAAGGCTGTACTCTTCTGTACACCCCAGTTTGGGTTGACCTGGGCAATTGGGATTCCTATGTTTGCAGGCCAAAATGATCTATATTTACAATACTTGTTTGTGCTTCTAAACCCTCTCCAGGTAATGTGTCTCCAAAAAGTTATACATATTTCCATCAGTTTCATGTACAGAATAGGTAATTTTGAGAAAAATCCTGAAGTGATTTTCCATAACAGGTCCAAAATAATATTCAGTCTGGCTATTTGTCCATCAACTGGAAGGTTGTCTTGGTCAGACCTCAGGCAGGAGTATGGACCAACTTCTTGCAATATTGGATTTGATTAGATTAAATTAGGGGATGGAGACTAGAGAATTTGCAATCTTCACCTCAAAATGCCTCTGACACGTGTATGCACTTTGTGCAGGGAATCCTCAGGTCTTCTCCCTTAGCTTTCTCCAAAGCCAGGTACCACAGTCGATAAACAGTAGTGTGGTCAGACATGCCACCATGGAGCAGTGGTGAGTCAATTAGAGAGACATGAGCCACACAGGTATTCGAAGAGGCCAGCAATCTGTTATAAAGCCCCTTGATTTGGTGAAGGATTTGCTCCGCTTATTTACTATGCACCTTTTAAATCCACACAGAGCTACAGCCTGGACATTTCTAAAACACAGAAATCTTTTTTAGCCCCGTGCTTAGGACTGTTGTCTCAATCTCCTTCAGGTTTCTTCCTGTTTTTTATTACTGACCAATCATCTCGGCCTTGTCCTACAGTAAGAGGGAGTTTGCTCACTGCCTGTGACATGCAGCACGCTGCTGCGCACTACACAGCCCCGTGCCTCTCCGGGGCCTTTCCTGCACCTGTGTCTCTCCAGCCTCCTGCTCCCAATTTGTAATATCAGGACAGAAGATCTTTAGAAGAGTCATGGGGTAGAGATGAGTGGATTGATTCGCCTCATTAGCAGGAGCTCTTCACCTGTGAGGGGCGGTCACCACAAATGAAGAAGCGCCCACCTGCCTGTTAATTGACAGGGCTAGACATGTAGCCCAACCCCGTGAATCTGGGTGGTGTGCAGCTTCTCCGAATTTGGCTTCTGGAGCAGCGAGTGTGCTTGCACATGCACAGTCGCTGCTCCTGAAGCCGAATTTGACCTTCAGTGCCTGCTCGGAGCAGATTGACGGGGCTGGACTAGATACGTTAGGATCAATTTGCTCATCTCTATTATGGGGTAAAATGGGGAGCACTGATAATGTGGTGGAGGGTGGGTCTTTCGCTAGGTTAGTAGGATTTTAATATGGACCCCTCCACCCCCTGTTATTATTAACAACTTTTTGAGACATCCATTCTTCTCAATGATACATGATATATAAGCCCAGCTCATAGTCCCCAGTCCCATGGTCCACAATTTGGTCTTATATTTTCTCATAATTATCTGATTTCAGGGCTTCTTCATTCTGCTGTTTGCATGTCTCCTTGATAACAAGGTGAGTAAAGAAACCGTAACCATCTGTAATACCAGATGCAAACTTGGCGCCAGCATTTTCCTGATGCATGTAGACATTACAGGACAAATAACCAAAAAAAGCAGATATATATATATATATATATATATATATACACAGTACAGACCAAAAGTTTGGACACACCTTCTCATTCAAAGAGTTTTCTTTATTTTCATGACTATGAAGGCATCAAAACTATGAATTAACACATGTGGAATTATATACATAACAAACAAGTGTGAAACAACTGAAAATATGTCATATTCTAGGTTCTTCAACGTAGCCACCTTTTGCTTTGATTACTGCTTTGCACACTCTTGGCATTCTCTTGATGAGCTTCAAGAGGTAGTCCCCTGAAATGGTTTTCACTTCACAGGTGTGCCCTGTCAGGTTTAATAAGTGGGATTTCTTGCCTTATAAATGGGGTTGGGACCATCAGTTGCTTTGAGGAGAAGTCAGGTGGATACACAGCTGATAGTCCTACTGAATAGACTGTTGGAATTTGTATTATGGCAAGAAAAAAGCAGCTAAGTAAAGAAAAACGAGTGGCCATCATTACTTTAAGAAATGAAGGTCAGTCAGTCAGCCGAAAAATTGGGAAAACTTTGAAAGTAAGGGCTATTTGACCATGAAGGAGAGTGATGGGGTGCTGTGCCAGATGACCTGGCCTCCACAGTCACCGGACCTGAACCCAATCGAGATGGTTTGGGGTGAGCTGGACCGCAGAGTGAAGGCAAAAGGGCCAACAAGTGCTAAGCATCTCTGGGAACTCCTTCAAGACTGTTGGAAGACCATTTCAGGGGACTACCTCTTGAAGCTCATCAAGAGAATGCCAAGAGTGTGCAAAGCAGTAATCAAAGCAAAAGGTGGCTACTTTGAAGAACCTAGAATATGACATATTTTCAGTTGTTTCACACTTGTTTGTTATGTATATAATTCCACATGTGTTAATTCATAGTTTTGATGCCTTCATAGTCATGAAAATAAAGAAAACTCTTTGAATGAGAAGGTGTGTCCAAACTTTTGGTCTGTACTGTATATGTATATATATATATATATATATATACTGTGTGTGTGATATATATATATATATATATATATATATATATTTCTGATTTTAATTAGTAAAAAAAAAAATGGAAAAAATTCCTTTCATCTAATCTCTTTTTATTGTCTGGTGGTAGATTTTTTTTTTCTATTTTTCTATATTGCCTGAGCTGCATTTAGAGAAGTGCTTTACAGCAACCACATAGACCAAACAGATGTTCATTGATGTCTATGGGAGTGTGGTGTGGACATGCTCTCTGACCTGTGCACGGAGGCAGAGTACATAAGTTATGGCTGTCAGCTAGCAAATCCTGTGTTATCCATACAGAGGTGTTATCTGTCACAGTAATCTCGCCTGTGATGACTGCTGAAAAGAACAGGAAGTGAAAACTGCAGGATTTTAGTTTTTTTTTTTTTTACCTAAATGGTAACATTTAAAATATTAAGAAAATTCTAAAAAAGTATATAGATATAACATAAAACCTAGATTTAAAGAATAGGTGATATTCTGATTGCACATTAACTTTAAGATCTGCTAAACCAGAAGTGTAGCTTAAAAGCTTCTACCTTGGACACCGTCCCTTATCAACCTTAAACTAGTAATGGCCCCCATATCAGTGGTCATATCCAGTAGATACATGATGAATAATGGGAACAATATCAGTAGTATCCCCTCCAAACTCTTACCTAGAAAAGGAAAAACAAATCTGTGAGGCAATTCAGAACTCGGTCCCTGGTGGTCAGTGGTGCATTTAGCATTTGGTCCCTGGTGGTCAGTGGTACAGTTAGTACTTGGTCCTTAGGTGGCCAGTGGGACAATCAGCACCAGGTCAAGGTGGACGTTGGCAAATTCAGGACTTATTCCGTAGTAGTCAATGATAAATTTGTCATTTGTCCCTGGTGGTCAATGGTATATTGAACACTTGGTTTCTGGTGATCAGGCATACATTTAGCGCTGGATTTTTAGTGGTCGGTGGTACATTCAGCACTTGGTCCCTGGTGATCAGTGATACATTTAGCATTTGGTCCTTGGTAGTCAGCCATATATTCACGATGTGGCCCTAGTGGTCAGTAGTACATTCAGAACTCGGTCCCTGGTGGTTGTTGGTACATTCAGAACTTTGTCCCCGGTGAGCACTGGAACATGAAGAAATTGGTAACTGGTGGGCAATGGTACATTCACAACATGGTCCCTGGTGGCTAGTGGTACAGTTAGACCTTAGTCTCTGGTTGGCAATTAGTAAATTCAGAACCTAATTTAGTCTCTGGTGGGAAATTAATACATTCAGAACTTGGTCCTTGTTGCCCAGTAGTACATTCTGAACTTGGTCCCAAGTAAGCAGCGTTACATTCATAACTTGGTCCCTGGTGGGCAGTGGAACATGGTCAATAAGTGAGTAGTGGTACATTTAGAACTTGGTCCCTGTGGATAAGTGGCAGATTCAGGACTTGGTACCGGATGGGAAGTGGTACACTCAGAACCTGATCTCTGGTGGGAAGCTGTACAATAAGAGCTTGGTTCATGGTGGTTATTGGTACATTCCGTGGAACATTGAGAAATTGGTTACTGGTGGGGAGTGGTACATTCACAACATGGCCCCTGGTGGGTAGGGGTACAGTTATCACTTAACTTAGTCTCTGGCGGGCAATTAGTACATTCAAAAATTGGTCCTTGTTGGGCAGTAGTACTTTCGGGGCTTGCTTCCAAGTAAGCAGTGTTACATTCATAACTTGGTCCCTGGTGGGCAGTGGAACAATAAAAACATGGTCAATAAGCGAGTAGTGGTACATTTAGAACTTGGTCCCTGGTGTGCAGCAATCTATTTAGAACTTGGTCCCTGTTGGTAAGTGGCACATTTAGGAGTTGGACCCGGATGAGAAGTGGTACATTCAGAACCTAATCTCTGCTTGGTCCCTGAGGGTTATTGGTACATTCAGAACATTGTCCTTGGTGGTCAGTGGAACACTGAGAAATTGGTGGGCAGTGGTACATTCACATCATGCTCCCTGGTGGGTATTGGTACAGTTAGAACTTGATCTCTTGTGGGTAGGGGTATATTTAGCACTTAACTTAGGCTCTGGTGGGTAATTAGTATATTCAAAACTTGGTCCCTGGTGGGCAGTAGTACATTCAGAGCTTAGTCTACATTCATAACTTGGTCCCTGTTGGACAGGGGAACATTAAAAACATGGTCAATAAATGGGTAGTGGTACATTTGAAACTTGGCCCCCGGGGGCAGTGGTACATTGAGAATTTGGTCCTTTCTAGATACTGGTACACACTTAATCCCAGGAAGGTAGTGGTATGGTCCTAAGTTGGACTTGGACATGACCTCAAAATTCCAAGGGTGTGAATTCCTTTTTATAGCCCCTGTATGTATCATGATTGCAGGTGATGGACGTTCTGAAGAAAGATTTCCTGCACATCTCAGTCACCAGCAGAAGCTCGGTAAGGAATAAATAGAGAGATTCCTCATTTCCCAAGAGCGGGCAGTTGGATTTTAACATGCCCCACCCTTTAGTTCTCTGGCAGACAGAACACGTGCATGCACGGCTAAGCTGGCATGTATAATGGGAAAGCGGGGAGATCGCTGTATCAGGTCTGTATAGTGGGGGGGGGGGGGGAATGGAAGACATGGGTCAAACCCTAAAATAAATAATCGCCCACAGAAGGTACTGCACTCTGAATAAAACATCTGTTCATTATTTTAAAGGTATCTACCGTGAGCAGCACCTAGACCGCACCTCATTACAAGGTAAGTACTGGAGGCGGTCATACATACTGATGTTGTAATGCGTCATTCAAAGGAGGATTAGAAAAAAAAATTATTATTTTTTATTGAAACTGCGCCACTCTTCCCTATGGTTGCGTCAGGTATTGCAGCTCAGCCCGTTTGAAAGGAATACCAGACACAGACTAGTGAGAAGAGACTAGAAAAAAATTTGAAATCCATTTTTCTAACCTTAGACAAGCCCCTAAAAAAGGGTAGAAAACATGGATGCTTTCTTAAAAAAAAAACAAAAAAAAAACAGCACCACATCTGTCTACAGGTCGTGTATGGTATTGCAGGACTGTAATGAGCTACAGGAGATCCAAGGGTAAAGGGACACCAAAAAGCTTCATAGTCTACAAGACGAAGGTGGAAGGTCCAGCAATGTTTGGGGGTCATTAGTCCACCTCAGTAGGAGACTTATAATGATCTCTTATCTTCTACAGGTAACAGAGCTGGGCCAGAAGATTACATTGACTGAAGGACGCCCTCAGATTACTCAAGTCATTGATAGGACCGTCCACTGGACTCCTAAGCCCAGGATAAGAAGAGATTTATATGAGGGAATTCCTATCTTCTGTCGGCGTTCTCAATGACTGTGAATATTCTGGAACCTACATCAGGCAGAACAACACCGGCCGCCCGGATCTGAAGCTATTGATGTCGACTTTCATACATCTATATTTTCTAACCTTACTGAAATCCTAAATTCAGGCGTGACGACTATCCCCAGGGAGCTTATATCACCACCCTGGCCCAAGAAGTGGAGCTGTGAGGACCTGTTTGGCGAGGACCTCACCGTCATTGGTGGTCAAAGGTGAATATATTTCCCTAACACAATAAGAGCTCCTCAAAATCATTTCTGTCTCCTTCACCAGAACCACCAGAAAGTCAACCCCCCCCCCCCCCCCCCCCTTCCCAACAATGTAGTGTTACGGCCAAGCTCATACTCCAACTTACTGGGTCGATGTGCGTCATGGGAATTGTAGCTTTAATTCTATTGTATTTTTTTTAAAGGATGATAATTTTTTAACTTTCAGCTTTGGTTTCCAACTTCTCACTTAAAATAGCTCTGAAATACCCCAAAAAATACAGACATGGTGTAAGGGGCAAGATAAAGATGACATTTATTTATAAGTTTGTGTGCTCGTTCTTTTAGGCCCCTTTCACAGATTTCCGCGCGGGTGCAATGCGGGAGGTGAACCCATTGCACCCGCACTGAATCCGGACCCATTAATTTCTATGGGGCTGTGCACATGAGCGGTGATTTTCACGCATCACTTATGCGTTGCGTGAAAATCGCAGCACGTTCCTCTCTGTGCATTTTCCACGCAATGCAGGCCCCATAGAAGTGAATGGGGCTGCGTGAAAATCGCAAGCAAGTGCGGATGCAGTGCGATTTTCACGCACGGTTGGTAGGAGACGATCGGGATGGAGACCCAATCATTATTATTTTCCCTTATAGCATGGTTATAAGGGAAAATAATAGCATTCTTAATACAGAATGCATAGTACAATAGGGCTGGAGGGGTTAAAAAAATAATAATAATAATTTAACTCACCTTAATCCACTTGTTCGCGCAGCCGGCTTCTCTTCTGTCTTCATCTTTGCTGTGCACAGGAAAAGGACCTGTGGTGACGTCACTACGCTCATCACATGGTCCGTCACATGAACCATCACCATGGTTAAAAAAAAAGAACATGTGATGGACCATTTGATGAGCGCAGTGATGTCATCAAAGGTCCTATTCCTCAAAGAAAAAGACAGAAGAGAAGCCGGGCTGCGCGAACAAGTGGATTAAGGTGAGTTATATTATTTTTTATTTATTTTTTAACCCCTCCAGCCCCATTGTAATTAGAATTCTGTATTAAGAATGCTATTATTTTCCCTTATAACCATGTTATAAGGGGAAATAATACAATCTACAGACCACCGATCCCAAGCCCGAACTTCTGTGAAGAAGTTCGGGTTTGGGTACCAAACATGCCGATTTGTCTCACGCGCGTGCAAAACGCATTACAATGTTTTGCACTTGCACGGAAAAATCGCGCATTTTCTCGCGACGCACCCGCATCCGGGCCAAAAACAAGACGCCTGTGTGAAGGAGGCCTAATAGTTATTCTAAAATGCTTTTTGGAAATAAATATCTGAATCATATTATACTGCGCACTTTGTACAAAAAAATTATTATTATAATACTGCTCCTATGTACAAGAATATAACTACTATATTACTGCTCCTATGTACAAGAATATAACTACTATAATACTGCCTCCTATGTACAAGAATATAACTACTATAATACTGCTCCTATGTACAAGAATATAACTACTATAATACTGCTCCTATATACAAGAATATAACTACTATAATGCTGCCTCCTATGTACAAGAATATAACTACTATAATACTGCTCCTATGTACAAGAATAGAACTACTATAATACTGCTCTTATGTACAAGAATATAACTACTATAATACTGCTCCTATGTACAATAATATAACTACTATAATACTGCTCCTATGTACAAGAATATAACTATTATAATACTGCCTCCTATGTACAAGAATATAACTACTATATTACTGCTCCTATGTACAAGAATATAACTACTATAATACTGCCTCCTATGTACAAGAATATAACTACTATAATACTGCTCCTATGTACAAGAATATAACTACTATAATACTGCTCCTATATACAAGAATATAACTACTATAATGCTGCCTCCTATGTACAAGAATATAACTACTATAATACTGCTCCTATGTACAAGAATAGAACTACTATAATACTGCTCTTATGTACAAGAATATAACTACTATAATACTGCTCCTATGTACAATAATATAACTACTATAATACTGCTCCTATGTACAAGAATATAACTATTATAATACTGCCTCCTATGTACAAGAATATAACTACTATAATATTGCCCCGATGTACAAGAATATAACTACTATAATACTGCTCCTATGTACAAGAATATTACTACTATAATACTGCTCCTATGTACAAGAATATAACTACTATAATACTGCTCCTATGTACAAGAATATAACTACTATAATACTGCCTCCTATGTACACGAATATAACTACTATAATACTGCTCCTATGTACAAGAATATAACTACTATAATACTGCTCCTATGTACAAGAATATAACTACTATAATACTGCCTCCTATGTACAAGAATATAACTACTATAATACTGCTCCTATGTCCAAGAATATAACTACTATAATACTGCCTCCTATGTACAAGAATATAACTGCTATAATACTGCCTCCTATGTACAAGAATATAACTACTATAATACTGCTCCTATGTACAAGAATATAACTACTATAATACTGCCTCCTATGTACAAGAATATAACTACTATAATACTGCCTCCTATGTACAAGAATATAACTACTATAATACTGCCTCCTATGTACAAGAATATAACTACTATAATACTGCTCCTATGTACAAGAATATAACTACTATAATACTGCTCCTATGTACAAGAATATAACTACTATGGGGCGGAGCCTAGCCACGCAGCTGAATGGCCGCACGAGCTTGAGCTCCTCCAGCATTCCGGCTCATTTACCCTATAAAAGCCTATATTTTACCTGATTATGGGGAAACCTGGCAAAGAAAAGAACAGAGGAAGCTCAGAGTCTACCCCACTGCGCTCCAGACAGCCTGAGATGGAGAAGTTCCTACGAAAAGCACCGAGAGCTGCCGCGCAGAAAGGCGCCAATATGGCGGCGTCTATTGCCCAGGACTCTGACGCAGGAGAGCTATCTGATGCGGGTAGCGGCTCTGATGTTTCAGACAGGAGGCCCAGAGATTCGCCTTTATCAGAGCGGACCCTCCGCCGGGTCCTTGAATCGGCCCTTACACCTCTTAAACAAGATCTGGCGGACATCAAAGACGATATGAAGCACCTAGGCCAGAGAGTGGTCACGCTAGAGGGTACGCAGGACGCCATTATAGCCTATCAAGGCAAAGCATCAGAAGTATTGGCCTCCCACAAAGCTCTACTGAATGAGGCCTTCCTGAAACTAGAAGACCAGGAGAACCGGAGTCGCCGGCGCAACATACGCATACGCGGCCTACCTGAGTCGATTGCGACGGAGGCCTTACCGACTGTGACGCGTGAGCTGTTCTCCAAAATGCTTGGGCCAGACAGAGCGGAGGGGATCGTGGTGGAACGCATACACAGGGCGCTGCGCCCTAGGCCTAAACCACAAGAGCCACCACGTGACGTAATTTGCCGCCTACTGAGCTATGTAGACACCGCGGCCCTCCTAAAAAGGCAACGAGAGATGGAAGTGTTGGAGTATGAAAATACCCCGATTCAGATGTTTCAGGACATTGCGCCATCCACTCTGACCAAAAGACGTCTCCTCAGACCTCTCCTGGAAATCCTAAGGAAAACCTCGACCCCATTCCGCTGGCTATACCCCTTTGGGTTGGCAATTTCCAGAAATGGCAAGCTACTCACCGTGCGTTCACCTGCAGACCTGGATTCTGTCTGGCGGTCTCTGGACGTTCCTCCGGTGGAAATTCCCTCATGGCTGCCAGCTGACCAAGATGGCGCTCTTCCCACACCACCTCGCGTATCCGCATGGCAGACGGCGTCTACAGGCAAGTCGGATCGCTCAGGCCGCAGCAGGATTGACAGAGATCCCACCTGATTAGAAGCACTTACAAGCATTCCTTGCTGATATTTCTACCTCCCCAGAATTGGAGATGACTGCTGCTCACCTCTACGATATACAGGTTCTAAAGGCAGACTTAGCCTCTTTACATTTTCTATGTTTTCAGCATTTTTACGGTTTTATTTTTATGGCCTACCTTTTAATTGGGCTTAATGTTGTGTCATATTTGAATGTTTTTGCACCGTGTCTCTGTCGCTAAAGGATACTACCTCTAGAGTATTACACTTCGTTCCTCATTGCAGGGTGATGACCGGACGGATTAAGATGCTGGACACTTTTTCTGTTTTTGGTCTCTTTTGTTTAGACCACAGGTGCTTTACTTGCCCCCTCGCCAGTCCAATCCTGTCTTGGCTGGTGATAGGTAGAGTGCCTAACCCTCCTCGGACGGGTATCTTGTCTGAGTTACTCACTTGTCAACTTGACATGTTTAATGTTCTCTTACTCATTTTTTGTTCTTTTGTACTTCCCTTACCTTTTTTCCCTTCCCCTGCTCATATCATCTGTGTGCTCTTCCATACTTCCATGGATGAATTATGCATTTACTCACCTGAATGTATGCAGAAATGTCTTCTATAATAGTCGCCTCACTAAACGCGCACGGGCTGAACGAGCCATGTAAAAGGTCTCAAACTCTACATCTCCTTCTGAAAGATAAGGTCTCTGTGGCCTTTTTGCAAGAGACCCATTTTAGAACAGGCAAAGTTCCTAAACTTCCCCCCAAGAAATTTGTCCAGTGGTTTCACAGTACTCATGACTCCACCAGTAGAGGGGTTAGTATAGCTGTGCATAAATGCCTCCCCTTTAAGCACTCAGCTATCTCAGCGGACCCTGAGGGCAGGTACATCTTTGTAAAGGGTTTACTGGGCGAATCTCCAGTGACCCTTGCTAACCTTTACGCTCCCAATAAAGGCCAAGTACCATGGCTCGTTCAGACCCTTAATGCGTTGTCCTCCTTCTCTGAGGGCTTACTAGTTTTGGGGGGCGACTTCAATGTTGCCCTGGAGCCAGCGGTGGACACCTCGGCGGGCAGACCTTCAGTATCTTACAGGCTCCTGAGAAGATTAAAAATTTCCCTGAGGAAACTTAAAGTATTAGATGTCTGGCGGGCCCTAAACCCCAATGGCCGAGATTATACTTTTTATTCACATGCTAAACTGTCTTTCCACAGATTGGATTACATTTTCCTGTCGAGTTCTCACGTGCGTAATGTCTCTGGAGCCCGGATAGGTAATATAACATTGTCCGACCATGCCCCTGTCATTGTTAATTTTTCCCTGTTTGGACCACAGAGAAGGGAGCGCTTGTGGCGTCTCAATGATACCCTGATTCTAGACCCTAGACATGCAGATAAAATTAAGGCCTCAATATCTGAATTTTTCACGCTTAATGATACCCCAGAGTCGCCTCCTTCTCCTTCTATATTATGGGAATCCCATAAGGTGGTCCTCAGGGGGGAGTTTATAGCTTTGGGAGCTTTTTTGAAAAAACAAAGGACACTAGCCCTGGACGCCTTATTGGCGAACATAACCCGTTTAGAATCCTCCCATAAGGAATCTCTGGCTATAAGCATCCTAGCAGAACTAACTGAAGCCAGAACAAAACTAAAAAATTTATTGAATGTCACCTCAGCAAAGTTGGCACTTCGTTCCCGATTTAAGGCCTATGCACATGGGGATAGAGGAAACAGACTGATGTCGGCAATTGCCAAGAAGCAGTTTTCTGACTCCTTTGTTTCCTCTATTAAAGACTCCAAGGGCAAAATACATAAGTCCACTCCAGATGTTGCTAAAGCATTTTGTGCCTTCTATGAGGCCTTATATAATTTGCCACCCCCTAATGGGACTACACCAGGAGATTTATCCGAGGCTACTGACAAATTCTTGCAGTCTCTAGATCTTCCCTCTGTATCCCCATTAAAAACTTCCCTCCTGACTAAGCCTATTTCAGACTCGGAGGTGCGCAAGGTCCTTATGTCTATCCCATCGGGCAAAAGCCCCGGTCCTGATGGATTTTCCATTGCATACTATAAATCCTTTCAGGATGTGTTAATCCCACGTTTCAGGAACTTGTGCAACTACCTTCTGACAGGGGGGTCTCTCGCTCCTCATTCCTTATTGGCGCACATCACTGTCCTCCATAAGGAAAACAAAGATCCAACATGCTGCAGTAACTATAGGCCTTGAAGAAATAAACAACAGCACTCAATAAAGAACTATGTTCTGGTTATTTATTGGCAACTTCACCAAATTGTGACGTTTCGGTCGTAGGACCTTTATCAAACACAAGTTGCCGTTGAGAAAATGTGTGAATAGTAGATTGAGCTGATGGTGTATCCACACCCATATAGACGCGTCTATATGGGTGTGGATACACCATCAGCTCAATCTACTCTTCACACATTTTCTCAACGGCAACTTGTGTTTGATAAAGGTCCTACGACCGAAACGTCACAATTTGGTGAAGTTGCCAATAAATAACCAGAATATAGTTATTTATTGAGTGCTGTTGTTTATTTCTTCAATGTATGATTCTGGCTGGGAAGCCAGCACAACAAGCACCACAGTCCACAATAGATAAGAGTGCCACGTCTTGTCTATTTAAAGTAACTATAGGCCAATATCTTTACTCAATAATGATGTGAAGTGGTGGGCGAAAATTCTGGCTACCAGGCTTCAGGATGTTCTTCCCGACATTGTACATGAGGAACAAGTAGGTTTTGTCCATGGCAGACAGGGGTCGGAGAATACGGTGCGGCTTCTACATCTTGTGAATTGGGCCAAGAGATCCTCTAAGCCTTTAGTCCTGGTGAGCACGGACGCGGAAAAAGCCTTCGACAGGGTCAGCTGGCTCTTTATGTCGCGGACCCTGTCGAAGTTTGGCCTCCCGGACCAGTTTATTAGTGCTGTTAACACCCTTTATTCGGCCCCCTCTGCCATGGTCAAAGTCAATGGAGCATTGTCCCCACCATTTCGCATCACCAACGGGACAAGACAGGGGTGCCCCCTCTCCCCGGCACTATTTGTACTGGTCATGGAGACCCTTTTGTGTAAAATTAGGTCAGATCCTGCTATCAAAGGCCTTCAGATTGGCTCGCAAACCCATGTTACTGCAGCATTCGCGGATGACCTTTTAGTCATGACCTCCAACCCTGCAGAGGCCTTGCCCAAGTTGTTGAATACTTTTGAGGATTTTGGATTTGTATCCAATTTTAAAATAAATTATGGGAAATCCATGGCACTTAATATTTCATGTCCCCAATCTGTAGTCAATAGTCTAAAACGTGCCACCCCATTTACCTGGGCCTCCAGAGACATTACATTTTTAGGAACACGTGTTTCGGCCAATATTCAAGACCTAGCCTCCCTTAACTATGCTCCACTCCTGCAAGAGGTTCGCACTCACCTACAGAATCTGAAACTCCCTTTTGTTTCATGGATAGGGAGGAAAAACTATCTGAAAACTTTCATTCTCCCCAAATTTCTTTATTTGCTGCAAGCCATTCCCATATGGCTGCCAAACTCATACTTCTCAGAAGTCCGCCGAGTGTTCACGCGCTTCCTCTGGAATGGTAAGTCTCCACGCATTGCCTACTCTGTCCTTACAAGGGACAAGAAGTTTGGAGGCTTTGGGATGCCTGATGTAAAGTCATATTATACTGCTGTTCAGTTATGTAGATGTATATCTGCCCTGACCCACAAATCTAACTCTCTTTGCTCACGGCTCGAATCTGTACTACTCACCAGCCAGGATCAGCTCACTCTATGGGGTGTTAGGCCCTTTTCAGCCAATCACTACGCCTCTTCCCCGGTTTGGAAAGGAATGCTAGTAGAATGGTCTAAAATGGTCAAATCCCAGCAGTTTAACTTTCCTAACCCCTGTATGCCTCTTAAATTGTTACAGAGCTATATTCATCCTTCTGTGTCAAACCCCTCCGGGATTTGGTCTAGGCTCGCTGGTTTGTCCCTGCGGGATGTCCTTCTCCCAGACGGTAGTTTGCAATGGGATTTAATAATGGATCGCCCCGAAATCAAGTCAGCTCCTTTTTTCCACTTAGCAGACTTTAAGAGAGATACTAAGTTATGATTAGGGAACTTTGCCAGTAATAGCTCCCCTTCCTGGCTTGAAAAGAAAGTCTTGGCCCCTAGGCCTCCTCTTAGGCCATTATCCCAGATGTATAAGGAAATACTTTCCTCTTTACCTCCAGAGCTCGGTTATGTGACTTCATGGGAGCGAGAGCTTTCTATGATCCTGACGGAACCAGAGAGAGCCTTTGTTTTAGCCCAATCTCATGGCTTCAGTCGCTGTGTAAGAGTTCAGGAGAATTCTTTTAAGCTACTAAGTAGATGGTATAAAACTCCTGAATTCTTGCACAAAATTAATCCCGAGGTACCTGAGGTGTGCTGGAGATGTGGCATAGAAACTGGTTCATTATCACACATCTGGTGGTTCTGCCATAAGATCCAACCGTTTTGGAAATTGATAGAATCAATGATTAATAGCGTTTGCAAAACTAAAGTCGTATTAGATGCCAAACTTATCCTACTATGGTGCCCTAATAGCACGATAACCCCTGCCAAAAATAATCTCCCTACAATGCTGATCACAGCTGCGAGATTACTGGTTCCCCTTTTGTGGAAAACTGATTCCCCACCAAATCTAGATATGTGGACGGACAAGGTAGATCATATCTACCGCTTTGAGGAATTGGCGCATTGGGAAACAAACTCTCGCCATTGTTTCCTAAAGCTATGGTCCCCGTGGAAATCACACAGGAATTTCACATGATAGAGCAGGATTCCCTCACTTCTCTGCCCCCTCCCCCACCTAACCCATTGTCTCCCCCTCCTCCCCTTTTTTCCTCCTTTTGATGTTTGTTTTATGGTGATGATGATGATGATAATCGCTAGTATTGTCTACACATGACTTGTATGCTGGATAACTACTGTAACTTTTAATGTTATGATACTGATGTCTTGTGTGGGCGTGTGGCCTTGTTTTCTTACCTCAATAAAAAGAAATATGGTTAAGAATATAACTACTATAATACTGCTCCTATGTACAAGAATATAACTACTATAATACTGTCTCCTATGTACAAGAATATAACTACTATAATACTGCTCCTATGTACAAGAATATAACTACTATAATACTGCTCCTATGTACAAGAATATAACTACTATAATACTGCTCCTATGTACAAGAATATAACTACTATAATACTGCTCCTATGTACAAGAATATAACTACTATAATACTGCTCCTATGTACAAGAATATAACTACTATAATACTGCTCCTATGTACAAGAATATAACTACTATAATACTGCCTCCTATGTACAAGAATATAACTACTATAATACTGCTCCTATGTACAAGAATATAACTACTATAATACTGCTCCTATGCACAAGAATATAACTACTATAATACTGCCTCCTATGTACAGGAATATAACTACTATAATACTGCTCCTATGTACAAGAATATAACTACTATAATACTGCTCCTATGTACAAGAATATAACTACTATAATACTGCCTCCTATGTACAAGAATATAACTACTATAATACTGCTCCTATGTGCAAGAATATAACTACTATAATACTGCCCCCTATGTACAAGAGTATAACTACTATAATACTGCTCCTATGTACAATCATATAACTACTATAATACTGCCCCCTATGTACAAGACTATAGCTACAATAATACTGCTCCTATGTACAAGAATATAACTACCATAATACTTCTCTTATGTACAAGAATATAACTACTATAATACGGCTCCTATGTACAAGAGTATAACTACTATAATACTGCCTCCTATATACAAGAATATAACTACTATAATACTGCTCCTATGTACAAGAATATAACTATTATAATACTGCTCCTATGTACAAGAGTATAACTACTATAATACTGCTCCTATGTACAAGAATATAACTGCTATAATACTTCTCCTATGTACAAGAATATAACTACTATAATATTGCCCCGATGTACAAGAATATAACTGCTATAATACTGCCTCCTATGTACAAGAATACAACTATTATAATATTAACTCCTATGTAAATACAGGGAGTGCAGAATTATTAGGCAAATGAGTATTTTGACCACATCATCCTCTTTATGCATGTTGTCTTACTCCAAGCTGTATAGGCTCGAAAGCCTACTACCAATTAAGCATATTAGGTGATGTGCATCTCTGTAATGAGAAGGGGTGTGGTCTAATGACATCAACACCCTATATCAGGTGTGCATAATTATTAGGCAACTTCCTTTCCTTTGGCAAAATGGGTCAAAAGAAGGACTTGACAGGCTCAGAAAAGTCAAAAATAGTGAGATATCTTGCAGAGGGATGCAGCACTCTTAAAATTGCAAAGCTTCTGAAGCGTGATCATCGAACAATCAAGCGTTTCATTCAAAATAGTCAACAGGGTCGCAAGAAGCGTGTGGAAAAACCAAGGCGCAAAATAACTGCCCATGAACTGAGAAAAGTCAAGCGTGCAGCTGCCAAGAAGCCACTTACCACCAGTTTGGCCATATTTCAGAGCTGCAACATCACTGGAGTGCCCAAAAGCACAAGGTGTGCAATACTCAGAGACATGGCCAAGGTAAGAAAGGCTGAAAGACGACCACCACTGAACAAGACACACAAGCTGAAACGTCAAGACTGGGCCAAGAAATATCTCAAGACTGATTTTTCTAAGGTTTTATGGACTGATGAAATGAGAGTGAGTCTTGATGGGCCAGATGGATGGGCCCGTGGCTGGATTGGTAAAGGGCAGAGAGCTCCAGTCCGACTCAGACGCCAGCAAGGTGGAGGTGGAGTACTGGTTTGGGCTGGTATCATCAAAGATGAGCTTGTGGGGCCTTTTCGGGTTGAGGATGGAGTCAAGCTCAACTCCCAGTCCTACTGCCAGTTTTTGGAAGACACCTTCTTCAAGCAGTGGTACAGGAAGAAGTCTGCATCCTTCAAGAAAAACATGATTTTCATGCAGGACAATGCTCCATCACACGCGTCCAAGTACTCCACAGCGTGGCTGGCAAGAAAGGGTATAAAAGAAGAAAATCTAATGACATGGCCTCCTTGTTCACCTGATCTGAACCCCATTGAGAACCTGTGGTCCATCATCAAATGTGAGATTTACAAGGAGGGAAAACAGTACACCTCTCTGAACAGTGTCTGGGAGGCTGTGGTTGCTGCTGCACGCAATGTTGATGGTGAACAGATCAAAACACTGACAGAATCCATGGATGGCAGGCTTTTGAGTGTCCTTGCAAAGAAAGGTGGCTATATTGGTCACTGATTTGTTTTTGTTTTGTTTTTGAATGTCAGAAATGTATATTTGTGAATGTTGAGATGTTATATTGGTTTCACTGGTAAAAATAAATAATTGAAATGGGTATATATTTGTTTTTTGTTAAGTTGCCTAATAATTATGCACAGTAATAGTCACCTGCACACACAGATATCCCCCTAAAATAGCTAAAACTAAAAACAAACTAAAAACTACTTCCAAAAATATTCAGCTTTGATATTAATGAGTTTTTTGGGTTCATTGAGAACATGGTTGTTGTTCAATAATAAAATGAATCCTCAAAAATACAACTTGCCTAATAATTCTGGACTCCCTGTACATATCCCATAAATGGTATCAATAAGAGCTACAGTTTCTCATACAGGTTTTCATGTTTTTAAATGTAGGAAAATGAAATGAAAACTATTCAAATTTGCTACCGCTATATTCTATCACGGTCGGCGTGACTATCACATACGTGACACAGAGGGAGGGAACAAGGAAGGCCCTGCCCAAGTGAGAGGGAAGGTGGTGACCCCTGACTCACCTAGCGGCTGGCACCTGGCTGCCCTGACGTCCCTAGACGGGTTCCTCACCCGTACGCCGATCACATGCCTAAAGCCTTGGCTTTCTCTAAGCTGAGCCCTAGATAGTGAACAGGGCGGTGGGAACACTAGTCCGCACCACTAGCTCTAAAGGAAAACACCAAGGGAAGGACAGACAATACAAACTTAACATATAATCCCAGGTGGGCGACAACAGGAGACAACAAGAAGCCCAACAGGGATCCGGAGGGTAGCACACTGGAACGACAACCAGGATTCACAACTCCAGTGGGTCAGTATAGATGTCCAGGCAGGAAGCTCTATAACTGGCAACTAGAGAAGAGTGAAGGGAGAATATAAGGAGGTTGGGAGTGGCAGACAAGAAACAGCTGAGGAGGAGAAGCTACGGATCCCTGATTGAGACAAAAAGGATAGCAAGGCAAACACAGAAAACAATCACTAAGAAACAACGTGATCTTTAGATATAGAGCGCGCAGCCACCCGCTGCGACCTCCTGACCCCGGGTATAACGGAGTCAGACGTGGCTCTTGATACCCTCGTGACAGTACCCCCCCTTTCACGAGGGGCCTCCGGACACTCAGGACCAGGTCTCTCCGGATGAGAGGCATGGAAAGCCTGAATTAACCTGTTGGCGTTTACCTCTGACGCTGGAACCCACATTCTTTCCTCGGGACCGTAACCCCTCCAATGCACCAGATACTGAAGAGAGCGGCGGACCCGACGAGAATCAACAATTCTGGCTATTTGAAACTCCAGATTACCATCCACAATAACAGGAGGAGGTGGCAGCGGTGATGGTTCTAGAGGTGGAACATACTTCTTGAGTAACGATTTATGGAAGACGTTATGGATCTTAAAAGTCTGAGGTAGCTCCAGGCGAAAAGCCACAGGGTTAATGACGGCTACTATTTTATAAGGACCAATGAACCTAGGGCCCAGTTTCCAAGAGGGAACCTTCAACTTAATATTCCTAGTAGACGACCACACATAGTCATTCACCCCTAGGTCCGGACCTGGCGACCGTTTCTTATCGGCCATGCATTTATATTTACCACTCATCTTTTTCAAGTTAACTTGCACCTTCTGCCATACCGAAGAAAGAGATGAAGAAAACCTTTCCTCTTCGGGAACCCCAGAAGACCCCCCCTCTTTGAAAGTACAAAATTGGGGATGAAAACCGTATGCACCAAGGAATGGTGACTTGCCAGTGGACTCCTGATAATGATTATTTATGGCAAACTCAGCTAACGGTAAATATGATGACCACAACTCTTGGTTTTCAGACACAAAACACCTTAAATATGTTTCTAGGTTTTGGTTGGTACGCTCAGTCTGTCCATTCGACTGAGGATGGAAAGCTGAGGAAAAGGACAAGTGTACCCCCAAACGGGAACAAAAAGCTTTCCAAAACTTAGAAATAAACTGGGTTCCCCGATCCGAAACCACATCGGAAGGGACCCCGTGAAGCTTCACGATTTCACTGATAAACACCTGAGCAAGAGTTTTAGCATTAGGAAGTGCGGGTAGCGCAATAAAGTGTACCATTTTTTTTTTTTTTTAAAACATATTTTTATTTCAAATGTATCATCTTTACATGTCATTATCTCAACACGTTACATATATGAGCATATGATACACCACTTTTTGTTTTTATAAATAAATCAGAAAACATATGGATAAAACGAAATCAAATGGCACAAATCCCCCTCCTTCCCTAACCCCCCCCCCCCTCCCCCTCTCCAGGATGTCTATTCCTACAATCCCCTCCCACCTCGCAAATTCAAGCAATTTTTTATTTTTTTTTAAGGTTATAACCTTCAGTTGTCTCCTCTCAAAGACGCCAATCTCCCTGTTAGCACTGCATTTGAGTACCACTCTGTATACTTGAAAGAAGTCATCAGCTCATTGATATCTCCCCGCGGTATATGTTTTTCAATAAATGTTTGCCATTTGTTAAAGAAGTTTTTGGTCTTCTTCTCTTTTTGGTGTTCCGTGTCCAGTTTGTCTATGTACATTAACTGTGACATCTGAGAAATCAGTTCTTTGATTGGAGGTGTACTAGGTTTCAACCAGTTATTTAGAAGACCACGGAGAGATACCAACAGAGCTACATCAATAATCAATCGAGGTTTAGACGTGACATCAAAAACATGAAAGAGCAAAGCCGTAGGGCTATGTACCAATGTTATTCCCCACGTCTCTTTAATCCATTTTACCACTGCCTTCCAAAAAGATTGGACGAAATCACACTCCCACACACAGTGTTGCAAATCTGCTCTCTCCGTTCCACATTTCGGACATGCCGTCAGATACCCAGTTTTAGGTGTTGGCCCCGCAAAATTAAATGCATAAATTGCTGAATGTATGAGACGGAAGTGTGACTCCCTCCACCCTTCACATGGTACCGCTTTGCATACTCTCTCCCACCCCAACAAAACTTCCTCCCCCGATAACGAGACCTGTAATTTCCTTCCCCATTTCTTGAAGAGTCTGGCTTCCACTTTCTTGTCAATTGATTCTCTCATGGCCTGATATAATTGGGAAATAGAGTATCTCGTGGCCCCCTGTCCCAGTGAAAATGCTAGGTATTGGTTCGTGCATTCGCTTGAGACATCTATTAGCCTCTGTCTACAAAAATAGATAGCCTGTTGATAAGCTAAGAACTGTGAATTTTCTAGACCAAACCTCACACATAACTCTGGGAATGTCAGGTATCTCTTCTCAGTAATATGCAGCATATCCAGAAATGAATGAATTCCCTTGGCCCTCCAGACCCCAAACATTTTGTTTTGAGACCCTGGAGGGAACTCCGGATGATTCCAGAGCTCCAAGTTTCTGGATGCTAAAAAAGGTCTTTTGGCTAGTTTACGTACTTCTTTCCAAGCGACCATAGTGTCTCTTAAAATTATTGAGTGTTTCAGATGGGGTGGGAGCACTCGCCTCCTGGTATGTAATAAGTTCACCAATGGCCACTTATCCGAGAGTTGTTGCTCTAAAATAGGGTCTGAACAGTAGTGTGTTTTATGTATCCAGTCCAGGCAATGCCTGAATAGACATGCTAAATTATAAATTCTCATATTTGGGATATTTATGCCACCTTGGATTCTAGGCAACATTAACTTAGATAGTGATATTCTAGATTTTTTCCCTGACCACAAGAAAGTTGTGAACATGGACTGGATATTTTTAACATCTGAATGCTTTAGAAGCAGCGGTATTGTTTGCATGGGGTACAGTAGCTTTGGGAAGCATATCATTTTAATGACGTTACCCCTGCCCGTCAGAGACAAGGGTAGGTTTTTCCATCTCTCCAGGTCGTTTCTAATTGTTTTGAACAGTGGGACATAATTGAGGGCATAAAGAGACTCAGGGGTTCTCCCTATTTTGATCCCTAGGTATTTGATGTGATTCTCAGCTATTACAATCTTGCTACATGAGTCCGGCAGTACAAGTTTAGACCTGGATGCACGCAATGTAAGTAACATACATTTGTCCGCATTTATCTTGAACCCCGAGACTGGTCCAAAAGAGGACAAGAGGTTTAACACCTTCTCTAGATCCATCTCAGGATCAGCCATGAAGACAAGCAAGTCATCAGCAAAAAGCGAAGTCCTCACCTCCTGGCTTCCCACCTTAATGCCCCGGAAAATATCCCCCTCTTCCAATATCCTAATCAGGGGTTCTAATGCTAGGTTAAATAATAATGGTGATAAGGGGCATCCCTGACGCGTTCCCCTTGCCAACTGGAAGGGCGCTGACAGAAATCCTGGCAAAGAGATTCTGGCTTTGGGGTCTCGATATATTGCTGATAGGAAAACCCTAAAGGGGCCTACAATCCGCATCCTGTCTAATACCCTATTCATCCAATCCCATCTCACGTTATCGAATGCCTTTTCCGCATCAAAAGCCACTAATGAGGGCATTATAGATCTATCCGATTCCCATCTTACTGCGTCTAAAACTGTAAGGACTTTGCGTATATTAGTGACTGCAGCTCTGTTCCTAATGAAGCCTGACTGAGATGGAGACACCAAGTCCGGCATTAACATTGACAACCTATCAGACATTATTTTAGCTGCTATCTTTATATCAACATTGATAAGTGAGATGGGACGGTACGAAGAAGGAAGTGTGGCGTCTCTCCCCGGCTTGGGAATTAGTTTGACATAGGCTATATTATCAGAAGATGATAATAAAGAGGATCCTGAAAGGACATTATTGAAGACTCTCGTGAGGGGTTCTGCTATCTCCCCACCTAGCATCTTGTAAAATTCTATTGAATACCCGTCTGGGCCTGGCGCTTTATGTAGTTTCGATTTTTTAATAATCCCTAACACCTCTGCCTCAGTGAACGGCGAGTTCAAAGTGTCTAATTGGGCTTGTGATGGCGTGGGCAGACCAGTGCATTTCAGAAAGAACTCAGACATGTGGTCGGCTGGGCCAGGATCCTCATAGAGCTGTGCATAGAAATCCCTCAAGATAGATACTATTTTCTCAGGATTTGTATGTATCCCACCCCCTGGATCGGCTATGGATGTTATGTGGTTCTGTTTTCTGGAGTTCCTTACCAGTGATGCTAATAGTCTACCTGCCTTGTTTCCCTCCCTGAAAAACTTGGCATCGCTGCTTGACATATCTATCCTTGCCTTCCTCTCGTACCACAGCTCATAATTATTTCTGGCCTCCTTCCACCGCAGTCTAGATTGCTCAGTGGGTGCATTCATGTATTCAGTATAGGCTGAACGTAGGATCTCACTATAATTCCGCAATGCTGATGTTACTTTTTTCTTTATCCCCCACGTATATGCCATTATGCGTCCTCTCAGCACCGCTTTTGCTGCGTCCCAATAAAGAGATGGCGAATCCTGATATGTGTTATTATCTCCCCTATATTCCCAGTACCAACCTCTGAGGAGGTCCGAGAAATTCTCGTCCTGATATAGGAATGGCGGGAAGCGCCATAGGATATTCGACCCCTTAGGCTGCAACTCTGCTATGTTTATAGAGATGGGGGCATGATCAGATATGATCAGGTCGTGGATTCTGGTATCTAATATCCTATTAGTCAGGCCACTAGAAACCATAAGATAGTCGATTCTCGACCACGAGTCATGTGGATTGGAATAAAATGAATATTCCCTACTGTCTGGATTTAGCATTCGCCAGGAGTCAATCAATGCCGTGTCCTCCAAGAACTTTGCCAGGGCCCCCTTTGTAATAGGAGGACGCTCTCTAGAATTCCGTATTGGTTTCCTGTCTTCTCTTAAAGAGGCCACGGCATTGAGATCTCCCCCCACCAGCTTATTGACTGACGTATCTCTTTCAATAGTCCCGGTCAGGTCATTCAAAAAAGGTCTACTATCCCCATTAGGACCGTATACATTATAAATCTGAAGCTCATCTGTTCCTAAAGCGATTTTTACTGTGCACCGTCTACCCTCATCATCATTTGACTGATCCCTAATGATGCATGATAGATTTTTGTGAAATAAGATCATTACTCCTGCTTTGCGGTTTACCGCTGGAGAACCCAACACCCTACCTACCCACATCTTTTTCATCCTGGGATAATCCTCTTCTATCAGATGAGTCTCCTGTAATAGGGCTATGTCAGCACGGAGATTCTTCAAGTGCCTAAGTATCTTGTTGCGCTTTTGAGGTGAGCGCAATCCTTTTACATTCCAGGAAACTACTCTCATGGAGGGTTCCACTGGTCCCTGAAGCTGATTAAGGAGTGATTGAAGGCAGACATCCTATCGACAAGTCTAGACAATACCCTTCCCCTAACCCCTCTGTATAACAATAACAAAGAATAAACATAAACATAAGCATAGATCCTTAGGGCGATAAACCCAGAAAGTAACCCTAAAGGCCACATTTGCTTGTTCAGAACCTTCACTTTTTTCCCCATGTGAAAATTAGCGACAATGGTGTTTTGATCGCTTTGCTCCCCACATCCCCCGCCCTTTATAACATCATCCCAACTGCCTTTTATAAACACATGTAGTACTTTGAAAAAGAAAACCGAACCTATAATGCCCCATCTATCCGGCCCGCCTCCCGGACCTGAGAGATCCTGGCCCCCGGGACAAAGGCTATGCCCTTAGACCCCAAGGGAGCAAAACTCCCCATGATCTCCCCGGCCCGAGATGCCACCTCAAGCAGACCCGCACGTCAGTGGGTCCAACCCCCCCGACCCAGAAGACCGTGGCCCCCAGATCAAAGATCTCCAGGGGAGCGAAATCGCCCCCGGTCTCCCCGACTCAGAGGAGCCGCCCCAATGAAACATACCAGCTCCCGCGTCACAGATACAGATCGTCCCGGGCTCCCCAAAGCCTCCGCGGCGGAGCCCTCAGGATAGGAAAGAAAATCAGAGTCATCTTGCTCCGCGGTGCTGGTCTGGACTGATTCGATCCGCCTGGGGGCGCTCCTGGAAGTCCGATCCTGACGGATATTCGGCGGAATCCCGAGGTCCCCACTCTCGATGTCGTGGTGAAGTCTGTGCTCCTCGGTTAGATGGTGAGTATCCTTCTATGGCTGCCAGCGCTTCATTTGGCGAGTGGTACATTGTAGACGAACCATCTGAGCGGAAGATCCGGAGCGAGGCAGGGTAGATCAACGCAAATCTCACATTCTTGTTGTGCAATTGCGTGCAGATTGGAGAAAATGCTTTGCGTCTCCTCGCCACCTCTGCAGAGTAATCTCCAAATAGCAGGATTTTCGCCCCTCTCAGCATTATGGGGCTTTTGCGCGCTTTAAATGCTCTAAGGATGGTCTCCTTATCGGAGTAGTCCAGGTAGCGCATTATGACCTGTCTTGGTCTGGAAAGTTGGCGGTCCTCGCCCCGGTTAAGTGGGCCCACTCGGTGTGCTCTCTCTACTTTGCAGAGTCGTTGGATTCCCAGGGCCTTGGGCAGCTCAGTTTCGCAGATTGCTACCAGATCACTTGCTGGGATTGCCTCCTTCAGCCCCACCACTCTCAAATTGTTGCGTCTGGATCTATTTTCCAAGTCCTCTAACTTTTCACAAAGTCTCTTATTTTCTGTAAGGACTTTCTGCAATTTGAAGAGGATAGATTCTGTGGTGTCCTCAATCACTTGAATCCTAGATTCCGCTGCATTTAGCCTGGTATCATGCTCCTGTACAGTTTCCTGCAGTTGTTGCATCACCCGAGTGACTGATGAGGCCAGAGTCTCTTTTAGGTCAGGAGCTAAGTGAGCGGCTACTTCGATTGCAAGCTCCTTGTAGTCAATGTGCCTGATTAGTGAGTCCGGCATGTGGTTCTGCATCTCCCTTCCCTCGTCGGGTTGTTGTGAGAGAGCCCGGGACCCGTCGCCGCCCGCCTTCTCTAAGTTCGGCGCCATAATGGCGGGTGCTGCATCTCTCTGTAGCGGTGACGGCAGCTCTCTGGTTTTTAGTTTCTTGCCCATAATAATAAGGTACCGATCCATGCAGCGTGTGCGGACCGTGTGTTCTCTCCTGTCCCACCGAAGTTGAGGGTGTATGGGCAATTTGACTCGGTTTGTGGCAGGTTCATGAGGAGCTCACTTTCCAAGCGACTTCACATGGCGGCGCCGGAACCGGAAGTCAAAGTGTACCATTTTGCTAAACCTGTCTACTACTACCAAAATAACTGTTTTACCCGCAGACAACGGTAAGTCAGTGATGAAATCCATTGACAGATGTGTCCATGGCCTATTGGGGATAAAAAGAGGCAATAAAGACCCTGCTGGACGTGTATGAGAGACTTTCGCGCGTGCACAAGTAGAGCAAGTAGACACGAAATCCATTACATCCTGACGCAACCTTGGCCACCAAAAACGACGAGATAATAGCTCCAAAGTTGCTTTACTACCCGGGTGCCCAGCAAGTGCCGAATTATGATGTTCTTTTAATAATTCAAGACGCAGGTTTAACGGTACAAACAATTTCTCTGAGGGGCAAGAGGCCGGGGCGTCCCCCTGGGCCTCTAACACCTTTCCCTCAAGAACAGAGTGTACAGCAGAGAAAACCACTCCTCTTTGTAAAATAGGTACCGGATCACTAGCATTACCCCCTCCAGGGAAACTACGAGATAACGCGTCTGCCTTGGTATTTTTTGCCCCAGGACGATAGGTGATTACAAAGTTAAATCTGGTAAAGAATAGAGACCACCTAGCTTGTCTAGGGGTGAGACGCTTAGCCGATTCTAGGTACAGAAGGTTCTTGTGATCCGTAATCACCGTGACGGGGTGGATTGCTCCCTCTAAGAAGTGACGCCACTCTTCAAGCGCCAGTTTAATCGCCAACAGTTCCCTATTTCCAACATCATAGTTCTTCTCTGCAGAAGATAATTTTTTGGAAAAGAAAGCGCAAGGGCGCCATTTGCCAGGAGACGGACCCTGAGACAATACAGCCCCCACTCCCACCTCTGATGCATCTACCTCAACAATAAAAGGCTGGGAGACATCAGGTTGAATTAGAACAGGTGCCGAGGTAAACCTCTCTTTTAGAGAGGAAAATGCATTTTTAGCGGCGTCAGACCATTTAGAAAAATCAGTCCCCTTCCTAGTCATGTCGGTAAGGGGTTTAACGATCACTGAATAATTTTTAATGAACTTTCTATAGAAATTTGCGAAACCCAAAAACCGTTGTAGGGCTTTAAGGTTCTCAGGAAGATCCCAATCTAAAATTGCCTGGACCTTCCCAGGATCCATACGGAAACCTGAAGCAGATAATAGATATCCCAGGAACTGTATTTCCTGAACGGCGAAGACACATTTTTCAATTTTCGCATATAATTTATTCGTCCGTAGGACCTGCAGTACTTGCCTGACATGCACCTCATGTGTTTTCAGATCAGCCGAATAAATTAAGATATCATCTAGGTATATGACAACAAACCTGCCGATGAGATGACTAAAAATATCATTAACGAAATGTTGGAAGACAGCGGGGGCATTGGTCAGACCGAAAGGCATAACTAGATTTTCATAATGCCCCTCAGGGGTGTTAAAAGCTGTCTTCCACTCATCCCCTTCCCTGATACGAATCAGATTGTAGGCCCCCTAAGATCAAGTTTGGAGAACCACCTAGCACCCGCAATCTGATTAAAAAGGTCAGGAATGAGAGGAAGAGGGTATGGGTCTCGGATGGTTATCTGGTTTAGCTCACGGAAATCTAGGCAAGGACGCAGGCCCCCATCTTTCTTTTTAACAAAGAAAAACCCTGCAGCCACGGGTGAAGAAGAGGGTCTGATGTGTCCCTTAGCCAGACTCTCGGAGATATAATCTTTCATGGCTTGTCTCTCGGGACCCGAAAGATTATACAACCTGGACTTGGGTAATTTTGCACCGGGAATCAGGTTAACCGGGCAATCATAAGGACGATGAGGTGGTAGCTTCTGACAACCCTTTTCAGAAAAAACGTCCTCAAAGTCCGACATAAATGTAGGTAGGGAAGCTATGGAGGCGATTAAGCAATTGTTATTTAAGCAATTCTCTCTGCAATGCTCACTCCACTCCAATATCTCCCTGGCCTGCCAATCCACCACTGGATTGTGCGCTACCAACCAGGGAAGACCCAATACCACAGGAGAGGGAAGGCCCTCCAGAACGTAACATGAAAGACACTCATTATGGTGGTCCCCTACCCGAAGGTGTAAATTATGAACAATGTGGGTGAGGTTTCTCTGAGACAGAGGAGCCGAATCTATAGCGAATACGGGAATAGGTCTCTGCAGCGTACAGAGAGACAAACCCATAGTGCGGGCAAAATGGGCATCTATCAAATTTACCCCTGCTCCACTGTCTAGAAAAAAAGAAATAGACTCCGTCTTGACACCAAAAACAATGACCGCTGGTAACACAAATTGAGATGTTCGTATGGAGGAAACGTATACCCCCCGGCTGACATCCTCCGCACAGCCTGGGGTTAGTAGTTTTCCGACGGTCTTTTGTTTTTGAGAAAGGAGGGACAGACATTAATGAAATGACCCTTCCCCCCACAGAAAAAACAAGCCCCCCCCCTACGGCGAACCTCAGGAGGACGGACCTGACGAGAAGTTCCGCCTAGCTGCATATGCAGAGTACTCAAGTTAGGTTTAGAAATGTTCCTGGGTGTTGTAGTGCAATAGACACTAACCTGAGACGGCTGACTCTCTGCAAGGGCAGGTGATGATGAGAAATGTTCGTGACGCCAGTGCCAATTAAACGCTGATAGCAGGAATAACTGAGGAACCACGTGATGTTAAAACAGAATTCAAACTTTAGTAGTCATCATTTAGGGACATTGACGGAAGCGCAGTTCCTTTGAAGACAGTTGATTTTCAATACAGTTGATGCAGGCAATATATATATATATATATAGCAAGGTGACTTTAGAGTGTTAAACACAGGACTTGCAGTACAGGCAGCTTGCACTCTATTCCTGACTGATCCTGGAACATAGAAACTCTTCTCCAAGGTCCAATGCCCTAGCTCTGGCGTATATCCTTGGTTTTATCTCTATCAAGTACCTCCTCTGTTGTCTTGAGTACCTCTTGCTTTTCTTGACTTGCCTCTGTCTCTCTCTCAGTTTCCTCAGGCTGATTAGCTGTGGTGTTCCTGCTTCTGCATATATATATTCAGGAGGGGAACCTTTTCCTTGGATCTGGAACCCGGTTACAGGGACTGCATTACCCTCTCCTGGTCCGCAGGCTTCAGGCCTGGACTTGACTCTGACATTGTCTAATCTCTGGTTAGACTAGACTATCAACCTTAGACTCCAACTACAACTCTAGACTGACTTTCCTTTCCCTGACTGGGCCTTATATAAACTAGGGCTCCCTAGCTCCCTCTAGTGACTAAGAGCTGAAATGACACCCCTAGCAGGCCTGTACATGCACATTTTACAGTAACAGGGAAATACATAGCATTACATTACATTACATTTTATAAAGATGACTTATACCAACTTCCCCATAAATAAGGGGGACGACAGCACACAAGTGACCCTTCTGTAGTGACGGGCATTACAGTCCCCGTACACTACATACCCCACTGCTTTAAGCTGAGTACGACCTCGTACTCCATCAGGGCCCGCCCAACTGGAATCTTTACCTGAAACAGAAAAAGAGACATGCAGGCATACATATATGTCATTCATCTGCATTTACATTCATATCAGGTCCAATTGGCAAAGGTGAAGGGTGGTGACAAGGGGCGTCGTTCTCTTCTCTCAGGATAGTGAATGGAAGTGGGGCGCTGACCTGGCACAGCGTGACATTAATACCAGGATAGTCCATGACAATGAATAAGTCCATATTAGAACAGCAAGAAACGGTAAAACAGTATAAAAGTTCTTGGAGGCTCAAAGAACAAACATGAGTCCGTACCCAGGTTATTTTCCTATAAATCACAGAGGCTCTCATGCGGTGGAGTCCATCTCTGGGCACATTTCCTTTTAAAAGAGCAAAAATCTCAGAGGCTCAGGTTCTTTTGAGTCTATCTCCGGGCACGGTTCCTTGGTATCAAGTTGCACAATATAAAACAAGTGCTGTAATACCCCTGATCAACCTGAAAAGGGGGTTAAGGGTAAAAGGTGCAACAAAGGAACAGGCACAACTTGGCGTGGGATAGCAAAAGCAGGCAGGAGGTCCTGGAAACAAACTTAGCTTTGTCGACTTTGATATTTCAGTGGTTAACACCTACCACTGAGCCGTGGATAAACTGGCAGCAGCAACAAACGACCAGGAAACATAGGACTCCTGTCCTGGAAGGGTTAACAACATCATTCTTTGGTGAAATAAAGCAAAGGCCTAGCAGGCTGATTCACAGGGGTATGTCATAATTACCCGGCTCTGCTGGCAAGTACGGCCTGTAGTAGTCCTCTACAGGAGGATGTGCCCACATAACGGTGTCAGGGGGCAGCTGCAAGGTAAAGGGGCCCCTAATAGGTATTGGCCCCATGGGCCTAGGGTTAGACCCTCTTGTGGACCGTACCGGTCCCGGCACAATGATTGTGGGTTGTGCTGCATTGGGTACCGCCGCCGCAAGCAGTCCGGTGGGCTCTGTGCAGCAGTTCACAGCAATAGCGGGTCCTCTTTGGGGCCGCAACGGAACGGGGGTGACAGAAGGTGGTCTACGGGTGGTGACAGGCACCCTTACCTCATCCTCCTTAGGCGGCGTCCGGATCCTGGCGGTGGCAATCTTGCGCAGCTCCCGCAACTTTTCCTCCAGCCGGACGATCTGGTCACCAATGCTCTCTGCGTCGGAATCGCTGTCCTCTGCTGGCGCCGCCGGCGCAGGTACAGTCAACGATGGCTCGGACGCGGCCTTTGCAGATTCCGGTGGCGCATCGGGTCTCCTACC
The DNA here is from genome assembly GCF_905171765.1 of Bufo bufo. Taxonomy (NCBI): domain Eukaryota; kingdom Metazoa; phylum Chordata; class Amphibia; order Anura; family Bufonidae; genus Bufo; species Bufo bufo. The sequence continues at coordinate 33,838,365 of NC_053392.1, read as the reverse complement.
CTTCCGGATATTCTCCAAGGTAACCCGAAGTCCTTTTAAATTCTCCATGTCTTGTACGGTCTTCTCCCGACGAGGCAGCTCGGGGGAAGGATAGGGGCTCACCCATTTTTCCAACACGGTTGGCTGCCAGAAGACATTAGGCCCAATGAAGGAGCCCCGCTCTTGGAAGGCGTGATGGGCCGGCTCTGGAGAGCATTCAGGTTCCCGCTCGCAGCCAGAGTAGTCTTCTTCTGCCTCCCAGTCCTCAGGTTCTCGCTTGGGACGGGTCACGGCAGTTGCATAAGGGCCTCTCAGGCTCTCGGCAGGGGTGAACTCCACTTCCTCTCCCTCGCGGAGGCTGTGCTGATAGGAAGGGAGATAATCTCTCTTGACAGATCTTCTGTTAACATACAAGTCTCTGCCAGTTAGATAATCTTGGATGAACCCGTAGCCACGGGTTTTGTCAAAGGACACCACCAACCCCTTTCTCCTTTCCAGGCGGGGTTGGGTGTTGGTGTGTCGTTCATGGATAGTCTTGGTCAGTTCCTCATAATATATTTTAGTCTTGGTATTCCGCTTTATAGCGGCCTCCCGGATCTCTGCCATTAATGAGGACCATTTGAAAGAGGGCTGAAAGAAGTCTCTCCAAGAGCCATAGCAGGGCTCTGGTTCTTTCTCCCATGGCAGGCAGGCGGGTCTCTCCGGTCCCGGAGAGTAGGCCGGTGGAGCCTCCTCTGGCTCGACACCAACATTATCCATTTTTGATATTTCAGGCGCGGACGTTGCAGCAACGCAGTGCTCACTCTCCAACATGCTCGATCCTTCTCTGGAGAGCGATAGGGTGGCGCCAATAAGATCAGCCAGCTCCTCCCATTGCACTGGGAGGCCGCCCCCCAGGTATTCCAGTATATGGAAGGCGGAGTCCATGCTGGCCGACATGCAAATGTCCAGATAAGCAGTGGCGCCTGACCTTGAACTCCTTCCCGCTATTTCCTCAAAAAGGCGCCAATTTTTCCCGCTTTTTCGGGATGAAGATGACGCAGCAGCTATTTCAGTAGCCTCAGCGGCCATCTTTAGCAAAATCCGCTGTCTATTCACTGACAGCAAGCAGGATGGTAAAAAGTCCATAAAACCACACTCCGATGTGGCGATTACTTTCCTCTTGATAGCGCAACACTGCACAGCGCTTTTTGGAGGTTTTAGGCACACTTTGGGTATGTTTTTCAGTCCACAAAGTCCACTTTAATAAAACAGGCAATTTGTCACTTTGGTCACAGGGCAACTGTATAAGGCACAAAGTTCACGCTTCTTGCACTAGAAAGCGTGCGTATCCTGTTCGTGACGCCAAAAGAGAGGTGCAGCGTACTCAAGTTAGGTTTAGAAATGTTCCTGGGTGTTGTAGTGCAATAGACACTAACCTGAGACGGCTGACTCTCTGCAAGGGCAGGTGATGATGAGAAATGTTCGTGACGCCAGTGCCAATTAAACGGTGGCACGCCGTTTGCTGATAGCAGGAATAACTGAGGAACCACGTGATGTTAAAACAGAATTCAAACTTTAGTAGTCATCATTTAGGGACATTGACGGAAGCGCAGTTCCTTTGAAGACAGTTGATTTTCAATACAGTTGATACAGGCAATATATATATATATATAGCAAGGTGACTTTAGAGTGTTAAACACAGGACTTGCAGTACAGGCAGCTTGCACTCTATTCCTGACTGATCCTGGAACATAGAAACTCTTCTCCAAGGTCCAATGCCCTAGCTCTGGCGTATATCCTTGGTTTTATCTCTATCAAGTACCTCCTCTGTTGTCTTAAGTACCTCTTGCTTTTCTTGACTTGCCTCTGTCTCTCTCTCAGTTTCCTCAGGCTGATTAGCTGTGGTGTTCCTGCTTCTGCATATATATATTCAGGAGGGGAACCTTTTCCTTGGATCTGGAACCCGGTTACAGGGACTGCATTACCCTCTCCTGGTCCGCAGGCTTCAGGCCTGGACTTGACTCTGACATTGTCTAATCTCTGGTTAGACTAGACTATCAACCTTAGACTCCAACTACAACTCTAGACTGACTTTCCTTTCCCTGACTGGGCCTTATATAAACTAGGGCTCCCTAGCTCCCTCTAGTGACTAAGAGCTGAAATGACACCCCTAGCAGGCCTGTACATGCACATTTTACAGTAACAGGGAAATACATAGCATTACATTACATTACATTTTATAAAGATGACTTATACCAACTTCCCCATAAATAAGGGGGACGACAGCACACAAGTGACCCTTCTGTAGTGACGGGCATTACAGTCCCCGTACACTACACATAGGCTCATCTAAGTCAGTACAGACTAATTGTTGCTTGGGAGAGGTAACCAATTGCTCAGGAATTTTCGATCTCTCCCTAAGACGCCTATCTATTCTGATAGAGAGGGACATAACAGCATCAAGGGAAAGGGGGGTCTCATACAGCGCCAGTGCATCCTTAACCCTTTCAGATAACCCAGAGCAGAACTGACTCCTGAGAGCCGGGTCGTTCCACTGAGTATCCGTAGCCCACCTACGGAACTCTGAGCAATATTCCTCTGCTGACCGATCTCCCTGTAGGAGTCTCCGTAACTTCGACTCAGCCAGGGCGACTCGGTCAGGGTCATCATATATGAGACCCAGAGCCCCAAAAAATCCCTCCACTGACCGGAGAGCCTGGGAACCAGGGGGTAACGAGAACGCCCAGGATTGTGGGTCCCCCTGAAGCAGGGAAATGACAATCCCAACCCGCTGTTCTTCATTACCTGAGGAGTAAGGGCGCAACTTAAAGTATAATTTGCAGGCCTCACGGAACGTTGCAAATTTGTCCCTTCCCCCAGAAAATCTGTCAGGAAGAACAACCTTGGGTTCTGTAACAACCTGGTTACCCATAGCAACCGCTGGGGGTGCGGTCTGCTGCATTTGCTGCTGTTGTTGGAGGACAGACGCCTTCAATCCTGCCACCTCCAAAGACAGGCCTTGAAGCTGTTTTGCCAAGGCAGCAATAGGATCCATATTGGATTCTAAGTAGAGAAAAAAAAACAACAAAAAGAAAAATTTATTTATTTTTTTTCTCAAAAAGTAATGGCCAGTTATAATATCACAGTCGGCGTGACTATCACATACGTGACACAGAGGGAGGGAACAAGGAAGGCCCTGCCCAAGTGAGAGGGAAGGTGGTGACCCCTGACTCACCTAGCGGCTGGCACCTGGCTGCCCTGACGTCCCTAGACGGGTTCCTCACCCGTACGCCGATCACGTGCCTAAAGCCCTGGCTTTCCCTGAGCTGAGCCCTAGATAGTGAACAGGGCGATGGGAACACTAGTCCGCACCACTAGCTCTAAAGGAAAACACCAAGGGAAGGACAGACAACACAAACTCAACATATAATCCCAGGTGGGCGACAACAGGAGACAACAAGAAGCCCAACAGGGATCCGGAGGGTAGCACTCTGGAACGACAACCAGGATTCACAACTCCAGTGGGTCAGTATAGATGTCCAGGCAGGAAGCTCTATAACTGGCAACTAGAGAAGTGTGAGGGGAGAATATAAGGAGGTTGGGAGTGGCAGACAAGAAACAGCTGAGGAGGAGAAGCTACGGATCCCTGATTGAGACAAAAAGGATAGCAAGGCAAACACAGAAAACAATCACTAAGAAACAACGTGATCTTTAGATATAGAGCGCGCAGCCACCCGCTGCGACTTCCTGACCCCGGGTATAACGGAGTCAGACGTGGCTCTTGATACCCTCGTGACATATTCGTTTTCATCCGCAGAATATGGACATGATGCCATTTTGGAGCACAGTGAATGCCATAATACCAAAACCCAAAAAACCTTGGTGGAATTGTGGTTATGTTAGTTTCACCCCACAAATATTTTTTTTCCCGTTTTCCAATGCAAATTAATTACCGTATTTTTTCACTTTATAAGACGCACTTTTCCCCCCCCAAAAGTGGGTGGAAAATTACAGTGCGTCTTATAAAGCAAATGCTGCCAACTCTGATGGCGCTGATACATCGCTGCCGCACTGCGATGTTTCAGCGGGATGTGAGGAGGGGATGGAGGCTGGCAACACTGGCGGCGGTGCCCGATGCAGTCGCTGTACTGTAATACATCGGGCCCCGCACACAGCAGTTTTCATTAGTAAGGTCATGGTACAGTAATCCTCTTCAAGCAGTGTTTGTACTTTAAACTCAGGCAATCCTCTGTACAACTTACTATGAGGGCGGCAGCGTAACCTCGCCATCACTCAGTAATGCTCCTCCCATTTTATTCATGAAGGAGGAGCAGGAGCGTCATTGAGTAAGTTGTACAGAGGATTGCCTGAGTTTAAAGTACAAACACTGCTTGAAGAGGATTACTGTACCATGGCCTTACTAATGAAAACTGCTGTGTGCGGGGCCCGATGTATTACAGTACAGTGACTGCATCGGGCACCGCCGCCAGTGTTGCCAGCCTCCATCCCCTCCTACCATGAAAACTGCTCCATTACACTATGCTGTAAGTGGGTGGACAATGGTGTAATGGGGGTCACTATTCACACAGGACAATATACTGTGACACATATGATACTGTGACCAACATAAGATGATCTCATGCTGGTCACAGTATCATATGTGTCACAATATTTTGTCCCTATGTGAATAGTGACCCCCATTACATAGGATGCTATGTGTGTCATTCACACATCCCCCACACTAGTGTATGATCCACAGACCACCCCCATAAGAGTGTCATCCACAGATCTCCCCATTACAGTGTCCTCCACAGGTCCCCCATAACAGTGTGTCCACCACAGATCCCCCCCCTATAACAGTGCCATCCACAAATCCCCCTTAAAACTGCCATCCACAGACTCCTCATAACAGTGCATCATCCACAGATCCTCCATAACAGTGTCATCCACAGATCCCCCATAACAGGGCGTCATCCACAGATCCTCCATAACAGTGCCATCCACAGATCCCCCATAACAGTGCCATCCACAGATCCCCCATAACAGGCCGTCATCCACAGATCCTCCATAACAGTGCCATACACAGATCCCCCATAACAGGGCGTCATCCACAGATCCTCCATAACAGTGCCATCCATAGATCCCCCATAACAGTGCCATCCACAGATCCCCCATAACAGGCCGTCATCCACAGATCCTCCATAACAGTGTCATCCACAGATCCCCCCCCTATAACAGTGCCATCCACAAATCCCCCTTAAAACTGCCATCCACAGACTCCTCATAACAGTGCATCATCCACAGATCCTCCATAACAGTGCCATCCACAGATCCCCCATAACAGGCCGTCATCCACAGGTCCCCCATAACAGTGTGTCCACCACAGATCCCCCCCTATAACAGTGCCATCCACAAATCCCCCTTAAAACTGCCATCCACAGACTCCTCATAACAGTGCATCATCCACAGATCCTCCATAACAGTGTCATCCACAGATCCCCCATAACAGGGCGTCATCCACAGATCCTCCATAACAGTGCCATCCACAGATCCCCCATAACAGTGCCATCCACAGATCCCCCATAACAGGTCGTAATCCACAGATCCTCCATAACAGTGCCATACACAGATCCCCCATAACAGGGCGTCATCCACAGATCCTCCATAACAGTGCCATCCACAGATCCCCCATAACAGTGCCATCCACAGATCCCCCATAACAGGCCGTCATCCACAGATCCTACATAACAGTGTCATCCACAGACAACCATTAGTTCAAAACCCACCAAAAGCACACCTTTTGGTTCAAAATATTTTTTTCTTATTTTCCTCCTCAAATATCTAGGTGCGTCTTATCATCAGGTGCGTCTTATAAAGCGAAAAATAGGGTAAATAGTGCCAATAAACAATACAACTTGTCCCTCAAAAATAAACCCCATATGGCTATGTGAACAGAAATTTTTAAAAAGTTGTCTCTCGGGAGGAAAAAACGAAAATCATAAACATCTTGAAGGAGTTACAGACACAGTCAGTCTTACATGTGGGGCCTCCATGCATGTGGCACACATTGGACCAGATTTACCAGAGAAGGTAAGCATCTAGTCCGGGAGTCTATAAATGCTTCAGACCTATCACAGTGGCTGGGGTTGTATGATAATCTATAGACTGGACTAGCTGTCTAAAAATTTAAGATTTGGTGGTTATTATCTCTCCTTGGGGAGAGAGCGGCAATCGGCATGAGGAGACTTTAAGGCCATACATGCTCCTCTGGAATTCTGGGAAGAAAGGGATGCAAATGAGCTCTTTACAACCGCTGCCTCTAAGGCCACCAGATGTAACACAGCAACCCTGTAAATGTTCAACCCTTTAAACAGGCCTTGAGATATAACTCATATAATAACTAAGCCAGCACCTCATCTGCAGACAGCTGTTACAGGGTGATTGTCCCTAATCAGTGCAGAGCAGAGAGGACTGGCTTAACTGGGAGAGAGGCCTAAGTCAGGATTTCAGGTATACTATCTCTCCTTAGGGAGAGAGCATTAGTCAGTTAAGCCAGTACTCTCTGCTCTGCACTGATGAGGAGCAATCACCCAGCTGTCTGCAGATGTGATGCTGGCTTATTTAATAACCAAGTCATGTTTCAAGGCCTATTTAAAGGGTCGAACATTGACATGTAGGATACAGTCAGGTCTATAAATCTTGAGACATCGACACAATTCTAACATTTTTGGCTCTATACACCACCACAATGGATTTGAAATGAAACGAACAAGATGTGCTTTACCTGCAGACTGTCAGCTTTAATTTGAGGGTATTTACATCCAAATCAGGTGAACGGTGTAGGAATTACAGCAGTTTGTATATGTGCCTCCCACTTGTTAAGGGACCAAAAGTAATGGGACAGAATAATAATCATTTGTATTCGGGTCGACTATCAGAATGTATGAGTGCCTAACTAATAGCAGTAGAGGTGTGGCGAAACTGCTGTATGAAAGGTAGCCTAAAGGGGCCAAAAAGACCAGAGTACAATTGCCAATGAAAAGGAGCTACATTTAATGATTAATCACAATAACAATTTCTGAAAGGCCACAGACATTTCTATCCGAGGATTAGGAATGTAACGCGTGTAACAGAAGGACTTCCAGCGAACCAGTCTCTTGAAGATGTGCACCGGAATGTTATTCTGGGAGGCTGCGGAAGCTGCCCCTATTCTGAAGGAGTGGCCGGTAATGCTGAGCGGGTTGACGCCTAACTTGGGTAGGAGAATACGTATGTATCTTAGGAATGTATTTAAGCTGAGAGGCTCAGATTTGTGAGCTAACAAAGGGGAATCGGCTGGAGCCGATTTGATTGTGTCTAACCATGCGTCAATAACTTCAACCGGACACCAACTGTTGCCTGACGGGAAATATTTAACCTGCACTGTTTCCCCTGGCCGTGAGGTTTTAGTATGGCCAAGAGTTAAAGAGTAATAGGAGCCGTGCCATTTGATATGTTGTTTTTGTATGTAAGATCTAGAGGATGCTGGACACGTGAATTCTCCTGGCCTGAGAAAACCGTAAAAGCACAGATAAAGCGCCGTCCTAACCAATAAGCTCAACTGGCTGCCGATTGCCGAATGGACTTTTGAGTAACATGTCGGAAAGACTCTTGAACATATGACCTGAACATGGCTTTCTAGAAACCTTTGGCGAAACTGAAGACTTCTGTATTCCTTTTAAAATGGCCTTAATAGGGTGAGCTAGGAAAAGAGGAGACCTGTCAGGATAAAGGATGTGCCAACGGTGTTGGATGCCGGATAAGTATAGTTTAATCGTACCATGGGATAATTTTAGGTCTGAGTGGCAAAATGCGACAAATGCTAGCAGGTATGAGATATGGTCTAGGTCCAACTGTGGAAATGACGATTGGAATCTATTAAAATGTGCCCATGCGGTCTCATACGTTCTTAAGGTATTTTTGGACAGCGACTCGTTCATCAGGGACCTAGCCGTATCCAGATGTACACTTAATCCATGACTAATGACCTGTGAGGTGGCATTGGCGTTGGCGTGATGTCTGCTCCTGGCGAGATCTAAAAGAAAAACTGAAAATTAAGCCTAGATAATGCGTCTGCGGCCATATTTGTTCTGCCGGGGATATGTGCGCATTCAAAATGGAAATGGTTTTGTAATGCTAACCAAATGAACCGTCTAACGAACGACATGATCTGAGGAGAAGCGGATATTCCTTTATTGAGTAAATCAACGAGAGCTGCGTTATCCGTTAAGATTAAGACGGTCTTATATCCCCATTGGGTGCCCCAAGCTTGCGCGGCTGCCACTACTGGATATATTTCGAACAATGGAGAGGACCGCGAAAAACCTGGGATGGTGGTTACTTCGGGAGGCCATATACTAGCCAACCAATGATTTCCGTATATGGCCGCGAACCCAAATGCTGCTGCAGCGTCTGTGTGAATGACGGGTGACTTACAAGAGACTGGAGGTATGAATAAAGATATGCCGTTCCAGTGAGTGGGAAACTGATCCCACATCACTAGGTCCGCCATAGCTTGCTGACCTAACCTGATTGGGCTATCCTGGTCTGCTGCTGAAGGTAGTAAGAGGAGGAGTCTGGAGATAAAAGCTCTACCTTGTGGGATGATACTCATAGCAAAATTAAGCATACCTAAAAGACTCTGGAGATCCGCCTTGGTAGTTAAGCCCCCTTGAGATAATTTATGGACGGCATCCCTGACTCTCTGGAATTTATCCAAGGGTAGACTGGCCTGAAAAGAAACAGCGTCTAGGTGTATACCTAAAAAGTTCAAACTGGTGTGAGGGCCATCAATCTTTTTGTCAGCTACTGGGACACTGAGAGTATTGAAAACCTCGACCAATACCCCCAGGTAACGAGGGGGACGTTCTGGAGGTTCGATAAGCAAAAAATCATCTAAGTAGTATATGATGTGATGTGCGTCGAATCTGTTTTCCAAAATCCAGTGCAAAGATTTGGCGAATTGCTCGAACAGCCATGGGCTGGATTTGGAGCCGAATGTTAGTTTGTTAGCGAAATAGTATGACCCGTCCCATTTGATGCCATGCCATTGCCACAGTTGTGGATGTATGGGAAGCAATTTGAAGGCATCTGTTATATCAGCTTTTGACAGCCAAGTATGCTTCCCTAATAACAGAATGACTTGTATTGCTTCGTCAATAGATGAATATTTCATGGAATATTCTTCCAAAGGGATCAGGGAATTGAGGCTAGGTATATGCGAAGAATGTGGCGCAGACAAGTCGTATATCAAGCGCTTTTTATTCGAAAATTTTCCAGACACGACACCAATTGGGTTTATCCTCCATTTAACAAATGGGGGAGGGTTTACTGGTCCGATCAAAAAGCCTTTCTCCAATTCTATGTCAATGAGCCTGGAAACTGATTCTGGGTCCCTCAAAGCTGACTGTAGGTTCCTGCATTCATGGGATATTTGGGGTAACATGTTTAAACCGGTGTGGAAACCCTCGGTAAACCCATTGATGATGAATTTGACCCACTCTTGGTCAAGGTAACCAACCAAGTAAGCGGCAAGGGTTTCGACATTTACTACGCCTAGTCACATCGAGCTGTGACCTTTCTGGGGGCATGTTACCTTGGGATGGGCTCTAAAACAGATTGCACAGAGGTGCAACAATCTGCATTGGCTATAAAAACATCCTGCAGCGTTGAAATTGTTACATATCTGGGTCTTGCCTAAATATTTTATCGGCCTGCCTAACTTATCCATTCCTGTCGTTGGTTTTAGAGAGGGACTCTCCGGAAGATTTTTAAAGGGAGTACCATGCGTAGATGGATTATTTGAAGAACACCAATCTGCGGAGTGGGAGTATGAACCGCAGCTCGTGCATGCGGGTGCTTTTAAACCAGCAAAATGCCTACAGAACAATTCAGTGTCAATTACGGACCAAAGCACAGTGTGTTGAAATTGTGACAGTAATGCCGCTGCTTTAGCCGAGCAAGACCGGTGATAGTCATAAAATGCTGTTTCCCTGTATTTATGCCCTAGGTCAACCACTTTGTACAGATAGAGATCTAATTCTTCTTGGCGGTTAGGGGAAGCGGAACAAATTACGTCTCTATATAAGCTAAAAGCTAATACGAATTCTGTGATGTTGAGTTTGCGATTTACCTAACGTCCCTGGATTTTAATATGACAGAAACCTCGCCGCAGGCAACGGTTTTATTGTCTGGGACCTCATGTGATGCTATAAGTAAAGATGCCAAATTCACATCCTTACCGTCTAAGATGTCTTGCCTAATGTTGGCCGGAATGAAATGCGATGGAGCAATGTCAGGGAAACTGGATAGTAATGCTATGGATGTGGATTCAGAAGCTGATGGAATTGCTGGTCTCTGCATGACAGTACTGGAAGTGGAAGCCCTATTTTCGATGGCCTCTAGTCGGTTCTGAAAGCCGGACACGGAAGAGGCCATATTATTAATAGTGGCATGTAACTGTGACAGTGAGGTTTGCATTGAGGACATAGACACCACTTCTTGACTGGGGCCAGGTTCGGACTGCAGAAGGCGGAATAATTCGGCCTTCCTGGCTGACGCAGAAAAAGGAATTCCTCTGCGAAGGAGTTCAGCAGTAATTTTGGGCACAGTCCAAGATCTCATGGATGGGGTACCATCTCTGTCTGATCGTAGATCCGTGCTTGCGATGGATGATGCAGGTCCCTGGTCATCCATATCTTGTGACATGTCCATCTATAATGATACAATATGTTATGACTGCCACTGATGACCTGCTCCTGGGTGACAGCACCGTGCATAAACTCTGGAGTGAACCTGCTGACTACCTGTGACGCCCCGACCACCAATGACAGATTAGTGAGTTTACCTGAGTGACTACCCTCCTGTGTTGCCCGTAGGAACGATGCGTCCCGCCGCAGAATATGAAGTAAAAAATACCTATTTACCCTCCACTGATGGTAAAAATTGGACGTGAGAGGTGTTGACCCTCGTCTGGCGATACACACTCTAACTCGGAAAGGGAGCCTGATGTCGTGACCGGATTGTGGCGAGTCTGTGGACGTGACAGACTTGTAAGGTGCCTGAGGTTTGTGACAGGATTTATAGCGAGTCTGAGGACGTGACAGACTAAGTAAGGTGCCTGAGGAACGTGACAGGACTTATGGCGAGTCTGAGGACGTGACAGACTAAGTAAGGTGCCTGAGGAACGTGACAGGACTTATGGCGAGTCTGAGGACGTGACAGACTAAGTAAGGTGCCTGAGGAACGTGACAGGACTTATGGCGAGTCTGAGGACGTGACAGACTAAGTAAGGTGCCTGAGGAACGTGACAGGACTTATGGCGAGCCTGTGGACGTGACAGGACTTATGGCTAGTCTGAGGACGTGACAGACTAAGTAAGGTGCCTGAGGAACGTGACAGGACTTATGGCGAGTCTGAAGACATGACAGACTGGTAAGGTGCCTGAGGCCGTGCCAGGACTCGTAGCGAGACTGAACGTGACGGCCTGGAGATGTGTACATGCGGTCGTGAGTGGACTCGTGACGAATCTGAAGACGTGACAGACTGAGACTTGTGGCGTGCCTGGGTACCAGAAGCCAGGAGAAGACTGACCGTGCAGGAATAACTGGCCTATGGTTTGTGGCAGGACTGGGACAACAATGAGAGGTTTAATTAAAATGGAGGATTTATTATTATTTTTTTATCAGGCGGCCACATGGTTCCTACTAGGGGTGCACCGAAATGAAAATTCTGGTCCGAAACCGAAACCGAAAATTCAGGATGCCCTTGACCGAAAACCGAAACTGCCTTTTTGCCCAAATACTTTTAAAATACTTTTTTTTTAATGATTGGCGCTGTTATGGAGAGGGGGATCTGTGGGTGGCGCTGTTATGGAGAGAGGGATCTGTGGGTGGCTCTGTTATGGAGGGGGGGATCTGTGGGTGGCGCTGTTATGGAGAGAGGGATCTGTGGGTGGCGCTGTTATGGAGAGGGGGATCTGTGGGTGGCGCTGTTATGGAGAGAGGGATCTGTGGGTGGCGCTGTTATGGAGAGGGGGATCTGTGGGTGGCTCTGTTATGGAGAGGGGGATCTGTGGGTGGCGCTGTTATGGAGAGGGGGATCTGTGGGTGGCGCTGTTATGGAGAGGGGGATCTGTGGGTGGCGCTGTTATGGAGAGGGGGATCTGTGGGTGGCGCTGTTATGGAGAGGGGGATCTGTTGGTGGCGCTGTTATGGAGAGGGGGATCTGTGGGTGGCACTGTTATGGAGAGGGGGATCTGTGGGTGGCGCTGTTATGGAGAGGGGGATCTGTGGGTGGCGCTGTTATGGAGAGGGGGATCTGTGGGTGGCGCTGTTATGGAGAGGGGGATCTGTGGGTGGCGCTGTTATGGAGAGGGGGATCTGTGGGTGGCGCTGTTATGGAGAGGGGGATCTGTGGGTGGCGCTGTTATGGAGAGGGGGATCTGTGGGTGGCGCTGTTATGGAGAGGGGGATCTGTGGGTGGCGCTGTTATGGAGAGGGGGATCTGTTGGTGGCGCTGTTATGGAGAGGGGGATCTGTGGGTGGCGCTGTTATGGAGAGGGGGATCTGTGGGTGGCGCTGTTATGGAGGGGGGGGGATATGTGCACTGTTATGGGCATAACAGTGCACAGATCCCTTTCCCCATAACAGTGCACAGATCCCTTTCCCCATAACAGTGCACAGATCCCCCCTCCCCATAGCAGTGCCATAGACCGATCCCCCTACCCATAACAGCCCCGGCCCTGCCGCTCACAGCATCACTCACTGCATCTTTATTTTACCTTACAATCGTGACGCTCCAGTAACAACTCTGCAGGCAGAGCGGAGGGCGGCGTAACGTCACTTACTCACGTGACGCACCTGCTCCGCCCACTTTATGAATGAAGGAGGCGGAGCAGGCGCGTCACGTGAGTAAGTGACGTTACGCCGCCCTCCGCTCTGCCTGCAGAGTTGTACTGGAGCGTCACGATTGTAAGGTAAAATAAAGATGCAGTAAACCGCCCGCCCGGCGCCCGCCCGCAGATGGTGGGTGACAAATCCCACACCCCATATTTTCGGCCGATATGTAACAATATCGGCCGAAATGGATTAGGTACATTTTCGGCCGATATTTTCGGCTGCCGGAATTTCGGTGCACCCCTAGTTCCTACTGCCAACAATTTTTATCCCTCTATATATATATATATATATATATTTATTTATTTTTTACCTAGTGAATTGTTGAAATGCCAGTTACTGCTGAAAAATAAAAGAAAGCATTTAGAAGTGACCGTTTGAGAATTGACTAATGGTAACCAAGTAGTAGTATTTAACCTTGATGAAGTGAAGGTGGACGTGGCCTCTGAAAATAGTCCGACTTAACTGGGGACCGTACACTGGACCTAAATGTGACATGACAAACTGGTTTAGAACGTGCCGTACTGAACTATGGATGAAAATGATGCTTTGGAGGGGTCAGTTAATCCCCAAACCCTAATATCCAGGTAAAAACGTGGGTATCACGTGACAACCTCTGAGTTTAGGGTCCGTACCAATGATTCTGTAACATAGAAGATGCCACTTGAGGGGGTGTGCTGATGTGGCCCCCATGCTGATCTAAGTACCCGAGACCCTGCCGCCCCTGTGTCAAATAGCTGTCTTAAATAATGTGGCTAGCAGAGACCGGTGCGCAGTATACATTCACCCACTTGTTATGCTTGTGGGGACGCTCTGGCAGACGAGCCGAGAAATAAATGCGGGATGTGGCGTGCTTCGTAGGTGCAAGCGCACCGGACTTACCCCCCTGGATGCCTCTATGAGTCGGGTGAATGTGGCCGATTGCCTGTCGCTGCGATGGAGGAGACGCCGAACCGCCGTGCAGTGTGCCGCCGGGATCCCGGAAGTGAAAGATGCGCATGCGCAGGAATACAACGCCGGCGCTGGTTGCCGTGGAGATGGAGCGCTCCCCCCTCCGGACTATATAGGCAGGTTAGAAGCCTCCCCTTATACAAATACAGCAACTGCGTTGCCTACACAAATCAAACTTTCACTTTTTAATACTTGGTTGCAAATCCTTTGCAGTCAATTACAGCCTGAAGTCTGGAAACCATAGGCATCACCAGACGCTGGGTTTCATCCCTGGTGATGCTCTGCCAGGCCTCTACTGCAACTGTCTTCAGTTCCTGCTTGTTCTTGGGGCATTTTCCCTTCAGCTTTGTCTTCAGCAAGTGAAATGCATGCTCAATCGGATTCAGGTCCGGTGATTGACTTGGCCATTGCAGAACATTCCAGTTCTTTCCCTTAAAAAACTCTTTGGTTGCTTTTGCAGTATGCTTTGGGTCATTGTCCTTCTGCACTGTGAAGCGCCGTCCAATGAGTTCTGAAGCATTTGGCTGAATATGAGCAGATAATATTGCCCGAAACACTTCAGAATTCATCCTGCTGCTGACTTACTAGGATGGAAGAATTCTCCTCCGGCTATTCTCACCAAACCCACTCGCTTCTCAATAACCACACTGACACCTTCTTGCTTGGTAAAATGACCATTATGGCCAACTTTATTATACACACAAAATAATATTAATAACAACAGGCACTTTAACACATCCTTCAACATTATGAGCCACTGTACCGTAACAAGGATCCTGTAGGGCAACCCAAACAAGCGGTATCTTCCTTAATCATCTCTCCTTATACTTCAAAATTACCCTTGGCCGCACTCACCGACCCAAGGGCACCAAATCCTTGAAGTATCCAAGTATCTCCTCCTGTAGGCCTTTTAGCCCAAACAGGAGCCCCATCCTCGGCATGCACAAACCACATGAGATACAGGCTCCAACATGTCCTGCATCTTTTAAACCATTGTATTGCTCCCCCAGGATCTCATATCAATCAGCCACCAGAAGACCACCGGTGACACCCCACCAAACCACCCTGCCTGCGGACAAAACGCCCCACCTCCTTGTTTAACTTCGCCCGGGCTTTGTTGATCCTTTCCACCGACCTTGCAAACCGCCAACTACTCCTCGCAACCACCTCCGACCACACCACCAACAAATCCGGAAAATCTGACAACAAACGCAACACGTCCAACTTAATATCCCGAATCACGTCACGGGACCGACCCACCCCAAAATCATTGCCACCCACATGCAAAACCAAGATATCAGGCGGGCGATCCAACAGGACATTCGTATGAATCTCAGGCAAAACCCGCCCCCAGAGAAGCCCCCTTAAACCAATCCACCGGACCTGCAACTCCTCCATCGGAAAACCCAATTGACGGCCGTTTCGCCGAACGTCAGCTCGCAAGGCCCCCCAATAGACGTACGAATGCCCGAAAATCCATGCAAGACAAGGAGCCGCCCCTGCAACAAAACAAACAAAGTTAAATAACAAAACCGTCACTGCACACGCCACCTCTACAAATAACAGCCAACGAACAAATTCCACCCCGCAACACTATAACAGATGAGGCCTAACATATGAACAAAAACAATCAGACTCCCAACGCCCGATACGCTTTATAACCTCCTCCCCCAGACCCCACCTGGAAGCCTCGGTCGCGGCCCCGATCCTAAATGAGTGAGATGCAAAATCCTTCGCGGGCAGACCCGCTGCCGACAAACATCGTCTGAAAACAGCCACAAACTGAAATCGAGACAACCGCGAACCATCCATATGAACAAGCAACACACCTGGACCGCCCGGACGCAATACCAAAAATTCCCTCACACAACGCACCGGACAAAAAACCGACTCCGCAAGCGGCCTAAGCCACAAAGCAACGCCCTTACCCTCCTGATCAGTCTTAGACCTGCAGAGCAGACATCTCAAAGCACCATCCACCAGCACAACGTCTTCCCACAACAAACCCCCACCACCCGTGCGACTTGCTGACACCAACTATGAAATACGAAAAGCCCCGAAAAAAGCCAGTGCAAACGCGGCCCTAAACAGACACACCTCATATGCCGACACACAAACCGACCCCACCTCCTTCCACAGCATCTGCAACACTGCAAAAGAAACCGGCCTCCGACTATCCTTCCGTACCCCACTACGACGGTAACCCTTCAAGGCCTGCCGCTCCATAAAACATCTAGACACGCCAGCCAAGCCCCGCAAGCGCAACCAGAAGGCAACAGCCGCTACCCTCTTCGACGCAACCGAAAACGACAAACCCGCAGCATAAGACTGACCCACCCAAAAAACCAATAACATCCTAAAATCCTCTAATGAACTGCAACCACCCACCTGCTCAATCAACTCCTCCCACAACGTCCACACTGCAGAATAGGCCGACCACGTACCTCTACTAAGCGACTATCTAACCAGGCCCGCCGACACCCCAAGGCCACGCTCCAGAGCCACTGGGGGCAGGGCAACCCCTGGACCTCGGCACCCGGCACCAAGCTGCGAAAACTATCCCACTGAAAACGAGAAAGGGAATCGGCAAGTGAGTTATCTACTCCAGGAACATGCACCGCAATAAAACATGCATTCAATCGCAAACCCCGCAATACTAGATGCCTCAGCAAATTCAACACCGGAGGCGAGTTCCCCGTCTGACTATTAATCGCCTGCACAACACCCATATTATCACAGTAGAAACGAACCCGCCGATTCCTAAGCCAGTCCCCCCACAACTCAGTAGCCAAAACAATAGGAAAAAGCTCCAACAAAACCAAGTTGGTAAGGAAACCAGCCTGCCTCCATTAAACCGGCCACGCACCTGCACTCCACTGACCCCTACAGAAGACCCCATATCCAAACGAACCCGACGCATCAGAGAACAATTCTAAATCTACACCACCTAACCACCTCCTCCATCCACACAGACCGGCCATTGTACTCCGACAAAAAAGCCTCCCACACCACTAAATCCTCCTTCACCGCAGCAGGTAAACGCAAGTAATGAAAAGGTGCAGCGCAAGCGCCAAACGACGACAAAAAACCCGCCCCATCGGCAAGATGCGACAAGCGAAGTTCAATTTTCCCAAAACCGATTGGACCCACTTGAGCTGGACCTTCTTTGCCATCCGTAAAAACACAACCTCATCCAAAAGATTAGACACCTTATCATCAGGCAAATGACATTCCATGGCCACACTGTCAATCTCGATCCCCAGAAACTTTATAACCGTGGACGGACCCTCCGTCTTATCCGCCGCTAGCGGAATATCGAAGTGAGCCGCCACTCTTTCCATGGTATGCAACAAAACAGCACACACCCTGGATCCAGCCGGACCCAGAAATGAAAAATCATCCAGGTAGTGCAAAACCGAACTCCATCCTGCCTCCTGCTTTATCACCCACTCCAGAAAAGAACTAAACGATTCAAACAATGAGCACGAAATCGCACAACCCATCGGCAAACAACAATCAACGTAATAACAGCCATCCCACTGAAAACCAAGAAATTGCAAGCTATCAGGGTGAATTGGCAACAACCGACCCTATCCACCCACGTCACCCCTAACACCCGCTACTACACCCGACCCCGCAGCCTGGGTACCCACCGCAATGCCGTCCTCACCAGCCCCCAATAAACCCTGCGCCGGCCCCTGTTCCAGCGCCAATGCTTGCACTGGAGCCCAGACTGGCACCGGGGACGCCGCGGACCCATTACCCAACCGTGACAACAAAGACAACATGCCCGACAATACATCCCGCACCAAAGCTTCAGAACCCCCCACATTATTAGAAACAGCACCCCCACCCCCACAACATGACTCTGACCCGTCGATCTCTCACCTGGCCGTCCCCGGATGACATCTCCGGCAGCTGCAGAGCTCCTCCCAGTCGTCCTCAGTGGCGTAGTCAACCTGCACGGCACGGCTTCTTCCCCCTGAGGGACGTCCATAGCGCCTGCCGCAGAATCTTCACCCGGCTCGACTTCCCCTTCCTCTAATGGCGACAGCTCCCCGTCACCCTGCAGGTGCAGTTGACCGTCATCCAGAAATTCCCCCGCAGTACCGGCCTCCTCGCAGGGCTGCACACTGACCCCTCCATTCATCCTCATCATCACAGGCTCCTCAGCATGGGTGCTGAAAGCCGAGTCCTGTTGCAGGAGGTCAGCGGTAGATTCCGCAGACCGCACCTGAGGGTCCATAGGGGGGCTCCGGAGACGACGACGTACCCGGGGGGTAGATTCCGGACTCAGGCGCTCTGGGGGGACCGACCTCCTGGCCATGTAGGGACGCGCCGCCACCGCCGCTGCAGACGAGGGGATCAGAGCAGACTGAATGGTCTGCTGCAAATGCTCCGCACCATGCACCTGGACTGCAGCCCTGACCGCTTCCAAAAGGTCCTCCAGCGACGACATCTTGCCCCTAAACACTCTGCCTTGCACTGACAACTGCCTCACAGACCCCTCCCACAAAACCCTATATACTGCCGGCCAAACTGCTTCTTAGCCTGAGGTCTTCCGCCGAAAGTCAATGCGCACTCCACTATGTCTGCGCCTCGCTCCGTTGCTGTAATTTTGTCAGCAGTCACATCATCAATAAATACAAGAGAACCAGTTCCATTGGCAGCCATACATGCCCACGCCATGACACTACCACCACCATGCTTCACTGATGAGGTGGTATGCTTAGGATCATGAGCAGTTCCTTTCCTTCTCCATACTCTTCTCTTCCCATCACTCTGGTACAAGTTGATCTTGGTCTCATCTGTCCATAGGATGTTGTTCCAGAACTGTGAAGGCTTTTTTAGATGTCGTTTGGCAATCTCTAATCTGGCCTTCCTGTTTCTGAAGCTCACCAATGGTTTACATCTTGTGGTGAACCGTCTGTATTCACTCTGGTGAAGTCTTCTCTTGATTGTTGACTTTGACACACATACACCTACCTCCTGGAGAGTGTTCTTGATCTGGCCAACTGTTGTGAAGGGTGTTTTCTTCACCAGGGAAAGAATTCTTCGGTCATCCGCCACAGTTGTTTTCCGTGGTCTTCTGGGTCTTATGGTGTTGCTGATCTCACCGGTGCGTTCCTTCTTTTTAAGAATGTTCCAAACAGTTGTTTTGGCCACGCCTAATGTTTTTGCTATCTCTCTGATGGGTTTGTTGTTTTTTCAGCCTAATGATGGCTTGCTTCACTGATAGTGACAACTCTTTGGATCTCATCTTGAGAGTTGACAGCAACAGATTCCAAATGCAAATAGCACACTTGAAATGACCTCTGGACCTTTTATCTGCTCATTGTAATTGGGATAATGAGGGAATAACACACACCTGGCCATGGAACAGCTGAGAAGACAATTGTCCCATTACTTTTGGTCCCTTTACAAGTGGGAGGCACATATGCAAACTGTTGTAATTCCTGCACCGTTCACCTGATTTGGATGTAAATACCCTCAAATTAAAGCTGACAGTCTGCAGTTAAAGCACATCTTGATCGTTTCATTTCAAATCTATTGTGGGGGTGTATAGAGCCAAAAATGTTAGATTTGTGTCGATGTCCCAATATTTAAAAGCCTGACTGTAGCTGCATTGCATGTTGTGACATCAGAGGCAGAGCTTGTTAAGAGCTCAATTACATATCTTCTTCCTAAAAATGTAATGCAATTTTAAGCTGTCCTACTTTAAGATTTTTAAGACAGAAATCATGGCACATTTTGGTGCAGAAAATGGCATATCGGGTCGCACCCTTTCTTGCTGAGCCACACACAGTTTTAACCAAGTAAAAAAAAAAAACTGGGATTAATCATTTGGCACCAAAATTGAGGTGCAGAGGGAATAGTGAATCCCTGCTGTAGTTCTTTTAGGCTTTGTGAGTTTTGTTGTTGTTACACCCAACTCTTCTCAGACATTTCAGAGCAAGGTACGAAGGTATAAAACAGATAGTTGTGTGGTTTTTGTTTAAAAATTGCAGGAGCATAGCAAAAATATAAAAAAATAACTAGTGATTGGCTGCAGTGGTCGTGTGCCACATGCAGCTATTTTACAGCTGCAGTCTATAAGCACAAACTGGAGGTGAGAACTGAAGCAGCGGCGATGGAAACGGCAGGAGACTAAGTGATGAGTATTCTATATGATCTTACTATATTATTTTAGGGGCACTGGGGGGCTATGCTGATCACAAGAATAGGGACCCTGAGTTACTCACAAAGGTTGTCCAAGACTGCTGGAGACAGCTGAGCGCTTATACTCAGCGATCACATTTCCACCTTGCTAAGGGATACCTCCTTGACAAGCAAGGCTCACAAAATGCCTAAAAAACCCGTAATGAACGACACGTGCTCTAGAATCCTGTCTCAGATCTGGCCTATGTGGAAATGTAAACGATTGTAGAAAACCTTCCATCATCCTGATGTATGGTAATGTCTTTCTGAGAACTGAAAAGATTGATTAGAATTTGCATGGACTGTCAGCTAGGACCAGAGATGATGCTCTGCGTGGAGACAGAGAAGAATGGACTGGCAGAGAACCATGCTGCGAAGCCTCCTGACGCTCTCCATTCTGGTGGCTTCCTATGTTGGGGCAGAAGATCCAAGAGGAGAACATCCTAACGTGAGTACAAGAATCAGCACAATAGCATATACACAGAGATGATACAGAGGTTCCTGGTGACCTGGTGATATGTCCCTGAGGTTTCAGCAGATATGGTCTGTCATACCTTGATGGAAGGGACTAGGACTTCTATGTAGACTTCATAACTGGGGTTTGTTTCTATCTACATCAGTGGTCCCAAGCTGTGACTCCAGCTGTTGGACCACTATATCTCCCAGCATGCACTCATAGGACTTCTAAGTGTAGTCCCCCTTTTTGTAGACCTCATGCTCAGGGATGATCTCCATCTAACCCAGCTTGTGGCTCTCCATCCTGCATAACTACAACTACCAGGCTGGAAGCTGTTGTTTTGCATTTGCTGAGGAGTCACCAGTTGGAGACCGAGGATCCACACTCTCACTTCTCTCCTGCCCTTACACTTGTCCTCTACACTGACCTCATACTATACATATATCTGTCACATCACCCTCATCTATAATGTCCTCCTGCGCACTCATGTCTTCTCTGTAGACTTCTTCTCTATACTGATGGCTTTAAAGATGACCTTCTGTTGGGGGTTACTCTTCTTAGGGTGCAGCCACATAGTCAAGTTTTAGAAGCCTTTTTGGAAGCCATAAGTGAATCCAAAAAGAGAAGTTGTATCTGTCCATTATACTTTCTCTCATGTTAAGATGGTTAGAGCATTGATACAATGTATCAGTCCAGTCCTGGATGGTTAGAGTATTGATACAATGTATCAGTCCAGTCAAGGATGGTTAGAGTATTGATACAATGTATCAGTCAGTCCAGGATGTTTAGAGTATTGATACAATGTATCAGTTCAGTCCAGGATGGTTAGAGCATTGATATAATGTATCAGTCCAGTCCAGGATGGTTAGAGTATTGATACAATGTATCAGTCCAGTCCAGGATTGTTAGAGCATTGATACAATGTATCAGTCCAGGATGGTTAGAACATTGATACAATGTATCAGTCCAGTCCAGGTTGTTTAGAGCATTGATACAATGTATCAGTCCAGTCCAGGATGGTTAGAGTATTGATACAATGTATCAGTCCAGGATGGTTAGAGAATTGATACAATGTATCAGTCCAGTCCAGGATGTTTAGAGCATTGATACAATGTATCAGTCCAGTCCAGGATGTTTAGAGCATTGATACAATGTATCAGTCCAGGCCATGATGGTTAGAGCATTGATACAATGTATCAGTCCAGGATGGTTAGAGTATTGATACAATGTATCAGTCCAGGATGGTTAGAGCATTGATACAATGTATCAGTCCAGTCCTAGATGTTTAGAGCATTGATACAATGTATCAGTCCAGTCCTGGATGGTTAGAGTATTGATACAATGTATCAGTCCAGTATGGTTAGAGTATTGATACAATGTATCAGTCGGGTCCAGGATGGTTAGAGTATTGATACAATGTATCAGTCCAGGATGGTTAGAGTATTGATACAATGTATCAGTCCAGGATGGTTAGAGCATTGATACAATGTATCAGTCCAGGATGGTTAGAGTATTGATACAATGTATCAGTCCAGTCCAGGATGGTTGGAGTATTGATACAATGTATCAGTCCGGTCCAGTAGGGTTAGAGTATTGATGCAATGTATCAGTCGGGTCCAGTATGGTTAGAGTATTGATACAATGTATCAGTCCAGGATGATTAGCGCATTGATACAATGTATCAGTCCGGTCCATGATGGTTAGAGTATTGATACAATGTATCAGTCCAGGATGATTAGAGCATTGATACAATGTATCAGTCCAGTCCAGGATGGTTAGAGTATTGATACAATGTATCAGTCGTCCAGGATGGTTAGAGTATGGATACAATGTATCAGTCCAGTCCAGGATGGTTAGAGTATTGATACAATGTATCAGTCCAGTCCAGGCTGGTCGGAGTATTGATACAATGTATCAGTCCAGTCCAGGATGGTTGGAGTATTGATACAATGTATCAGTCCGATCCAGTATGGTTAGAGTATTGATACAATGTATCAGTCCGGTCCAGTATGGTTAGAGCATTGATACAATGTATCAGTCCAGGATGATTAGAGCATTGATACAATGTATCAGTCCGGTCCAGGATGGTTAGAGCATTGATACAATGTATCAGTCCAGGATGATTAGAGCATTGATACAATGTATCAGTCCGGTCCAGGATGGTTAGAGCATTGATACAATGTATCAGTCCAGGATGTTTAGAGCATTGATACAATGTATCAGTCCAGTCCTGGATGGTTAGAGTATTGATACAATGTATCAGTCCAGTATGGTTAGAGTATTGATACAATGTATCAGTCCAGTCCTGGATGGTTAGAGTATTGATACAATGTATCAGTCCAGGATGGTTAGAGTATTGATACAATGTATCAGTCCAGTCCAGGATGGTTGGAGTATTGATACAATGTATCAGTCCGGTCCAGTAGGGTTAGAGTATTGATGCAATGTATCAGTCGGGTCCAGGATGGTTAGAGTATTGATACAATGTATCAGTCCAGGATGATTAGCGCATTGATACAATGTATCAGTCCGGTCCAGGATGGTTAGAGCATTGATACAATGTATCAGTCCGGTCCATGATGGTTAGAGTATTGATACAATGTATCAGTCCAGGATGATTAGAGCATTGATACAATGTATCAGTCCAGGATGGTTAGAGTATTGATACAATGTATCAGTCCGGTCCATGATGGTTAGAGTATTGATACAATGTATCAGTCCAGGATGATTAGAGCATTGATACAATGTATCAGTCCAGTCCAGGATGGTTAGAGTATTGATACAATGTATCAGTCCAGGATGGTTGGAGTATTGATACAATGTATCAGTCCAGTCCAGGATGGTTGGAGTATTGATACAATGTATCAGTCCGATCCAGTATGGTTAGAGTATTGATACAATGTATCAGTCCGGTCCAGTATGGTTAGAGCATTGATACAATGTATCAGTCCAGGATGATTAGAGCATTGATACAATGTATCAGTCCAGTCCTGGATTGTTAGAGCATTGATACAATGTATCAGTCATCCAGGATGGTTAGAGTATTGATACAATGTATCAGTCCAGTATGGTTAGAGTATTGATACAATGTATCAGTCCTGGATGGTTAGAGCATTGATACAATGTATCAGTCCAGTCAAGGATGGTTAGAGTATTGATACAATGTATCAGTCCAGTCCTGTATGGTTAGAGCATTGATACAATGTATCAGTCCAGTCCAGGATGGTTAGAATATTGATACAATGTATGAGTCCAGGATGGTTAGAGTATTGATACAATGTATCAGTCCTGGATGGTTAGAGCATTGATACAATGTATCAGTCCAGTCAAGGATGGTTAGAGTATTGATACAATGTATCAGTCCAGTCCTGTATGGTTAGAGCATTGATACAATGTATCAGTCCAGTCCTGGATGGTTAGAGTATTGATACAATGTATCAGTCGGGTCCAGGATGGTTAGAGCATTGATATAATGTATCAGTCCAGGATGGTTAGAGTATTGATACAATGTATCAGTCCAGTATTGTTGGAGTATTGATACAATGTATCAGTCCGGTCCAGTAGGGTTAGAGTATTGATACAATGTATCAGTCCAGTCCAGGATGGTTAGAGCATTGATACAATGTATCAGTCCAGGATGGTTAGAGCATTGATACAATGTATCAGTCAGTCCAGGATGTTTAGAGTATTGATACAATGTATCAGTCCGGTCCAGGATGGTTAGAGCATTGATACAATGTATCAGTCCAGTCCAGGATGGTTAGAGTATTGATACAATGTATCAGTCCAGTATGGTTAGAGTATTGATACAATGTATCAGTCCAGTCCTGGATGGTTAGAGTATTGATACAATGTATCAGTCCAGGATGGTTAGAGTATTGATACAATGTATCAGTCCAGTCCAGGATGGTTGGAGTATTGATACAATGTATCAGTCCGGTCCAGTAGGGTTAGAGTATTGATGCAATGTATCAGTCGGGTCCAGGATGGTTAGAGTATTGATACAATGTATCAGTCCAGGATGATTAGCGCATTGATACAATGTATCAGTCCGGTCCAGGATGGTTAGAGCATTGATACAATGTATCAGTCCGGTCCATGATGGTTAGAGTATTGATACAATGTATCAGTCCAGGATGATTAGAGCATTGATACAATGTATCAGTCCAGGATGGTTAGAGTATTGATACAATGTATCAGTCCGGTCCATGATGGTTAGAGTATTGATACAATGTATCAGTCCAGGATGATTAGAGCATTGATACAATGTATCAGTCCAGTCCAGGATGGTTAGAGTATTGATACAATGTATCAGTCCAGGATGGTTGGAGTATTGATACAATGTATCAGTCCAGTCCAGGATGGTTGGAGTATTGATACAATGTATCAGTCCGATCCAGTATGGTTAGAGTATTGATACAATGTATCAGTCCGGTCCAGTATGGTTAGAGCATTGATACAATGTATCAGTCCAGGATGATTAGAGCATTGATACAATGTATCAGTCCAGTCCTGGATTGTTAGAGCATTGATACAATGTATCAGTCATCCAGGATGGTTAGAGTATTGATACAATGTATCAGTCCAGTATGGTTAGAGTATTGATACAATGTATCAGTCCTGGATGGTTAGAGCATTGATACAATGTATCAGTCCAGTCAAGGATGGTTAGAGTATTGATACAATGTATCAGTCCAGTCCTGTATGGTTAGAGCATTGATACAATGTATCAGTCCAGTCCAGGATGGTTAGAATATTGATACAATGTATGAGTCCAGGATGGTTAGAGTATTGATACAATGTATCAGTCCTGGATGGTTAGAGCATTGATACAATGTATCAGTCCAGTCAAGGATGGTTAGAGTATTGATACAATGTATCAGTCCAGTCCTGTATGGTTAGAGCATTGATACAATGTATCAGTCCAGTCCTGGATGGTTAGAGTATTGATACAATGTATCAGTCGGGTCCAGGATGGTTAGAGCATTGATATAATGTATCAGTCCAGGATGGTTAGAGTATTGATACAATGTATCAGTCCAGTATTGTTGGAGTATTGATACAATGTATCAGTCCGGTCCAGTAGGGTTAGAGTATTGATACAATGTATCAGTCCAGTCCAGGATGGTTAGAGCATTGATACAATGTATCAGTCCAGGATGGTTAGAGCATTGATACAATGTATCAGTCAGTCCAGGATGTTTAGAGTATTGATACAATGTATCAGTCCGGTCCAGGATGGTTAGAGCATTGATACAATGTATCAGTCCAGTCCAGGATGGTTAGAGCATTGATACAATGTATCAGTCCAGGATGGTTAGAGCATTGATACAATGTGTCAGTCCAGTCCAGGATGGTTAGAGCATTGATACAATGTATCAGTCCAGTCCAGGATGGTTGGAGCATTTATACAATGTATCAGTTCAGTCCTGTATGGTTAGAGCATTGATACAATGTATCAGTCCAGTCCAGGATGGTTAGAGCATTGATACAATGTATCAGTCCAGGATGGTTAGAGCATTGATACAATGTGTCAGTCCAGTCCAGGATGGTTAGAGCATTGATACAATGTATCAGTCCAGTCCAGGATGGTTGGAGCATTTATACAATGTATCAGTTCAGTCCTGTATGGTTAGAGCATTGATACAATGTATCAGTCCAGTATGGTTAGAGCATTGATACAATGTATCAGTCCAGGATGGTTAGAGCATTGATACAATGTATCAGTCTAGTCCAGGATGTTAGAGCATTGATACAATGTATCAGTCTGGAGTCACTGAGCATTGTCTGGATTTATACAATCGTACCAGCTAAAAGCCAGCTGGCTACATACAGGATTAGGGCTCATAAATGTGTGCGTCCCGAGCCCGTATTGCGAACCAGAACAGCGCATGCGCTGCATATCACAGATATCACAGATGCGGACCAATTCACTTCAATCTGCAAATTACGGACCGGTGCGGAGTGGAAGCCCACGGAGGCACTGCAGAGCACTTCTGTGGGATTTCAGTCCATGCCTCCGCAATCATGTTCTATTATTTAGCGGTGTGAATTGCGGATGGTGGACACACGACCAGTACCGGTGCATTGTTGACAGCTGTTTGTGGTCCGCAGTATGGCTATGGGTGCATGAGCCCTTACTGCCTCTGAATATGAGTATTACCATGCACTGACAGCAAGCAGAGATCTTGAGACGAGTGAGGCGCTGCAAAATAACACGGACAGAATCCCGTCATGTTCCATAGTCACGGGAAGAAGTTGACATATGAGGCTTTCTTCAGGACGTTCTTCCATCGGGGAGATGCAGCCCCCTATAGCGTGTTCGGCCCCCCCTTATTTCCCTAAGAGATTTGAATGGTATAAGATTCCCGCAATCTATACGTCGTCCTGTGGTGATTCTGTATGGAAAGTATGGAAAGTGCACACCTGATCCTGCGGTAACTGGATACACAGGTAATTAGGGGATTAGGGGGCGTGGCAGGTGCACAATAGATCCAGAGCCCCCCCTTCTTCTATGAAGACCTCTTCTCATAAGACATAGAATCCAATCTGAAATTCAAACAGGGGCAACACCTGCCGGGAGCTTCTGTGTGCTCCTAGTGAGAAGGGCAGGATGATGAGGGTTACTGTTCTGGGCAAGTGTCAGCCACTAATAGCTATTATAGACTGCAGACCAGGGGCGCACAACCATTTTCGGTCTGGGGCCACATTGTCACTGGATAATACCGCCACCTCCTGCCCCCAGCGATAGGTGCCCCACGGTAACCACTTTCCCTTACCTTTCTGGAATGGAACGTCCGGCCCATCTTTTGTTGCCCCCTTGAAGCGAATAGGTCCGCATCCGACACCCCCTAAAAAAAAAAAACGGATGTGGATGAAAACCACGGTCATGTGCATGAGGCCTTACTAGTGGGGACAGCGCTCATTGGTTAACACTTTAATGGCCAGGCCTAAAAAGGCCTTAATGACCAGACATTTTTATTTATTTTTTTGTCTGTGTTTTAGCACAAGTGATTCATACGGTTGTATTGGCTGGACTAGCAAAATGATTTTTTAAATATTTTTTTCCACTTTTTTTT
Organism: Bufo bufo; assembly: GCF_905171765.1. NCBI lineage: Eukaryota > Metazoa > Chordata > Amphibia > Anura > Bufonidae > Bufo > Bufo bufo. The sequence continues at coordinate 33,810,784 of NC_053392.1, read as the reverse complement.
TCTTTTTTAGTTTTATCTGAGGACAATTCTGCAAAACATTTTTAAAAAGTCATTTTTTTTCCTCCAAACTATAGCTCCTTATTCTTCAAATATGCAAAATGACACCAAAATAAATTTTGTGTTGGTCATTTTGTTATATAATAAGTATAGTTTCATGTGAATGGGGCGATAAATACGACAGTTTTAGTTGGTGTGGGCGTTTATATATATAAATACTAGCAGAAGGAGCCGGCTTCGCTCAGGTATATTTAATCTATTTCATTTAAGGTTTGTGTGTGTCGTTAAAAGATACTGACAGTATCCCCTATAACAGTGACCTCCACAGCCCCCCGCCCCTTAACACTGACCCCCCCCACAGTGCCCAGTCCCTTACAATTGGACCTCCACAGCAGCCCACCCCCTTAACTTTGACCTTTACAGCAGTCTTCCCCTTTAACAGTGACTTTCACAGCATACCACCCCTTTGACAGTGACCTCCACAGGGGCCCGCCCCCTTAACAGTGGCCTTTACTGGATCGGGGGCGTGTCCTTTTTAACAGCTAGTCAATTGGATGAAGTGGCTCACTGCTGTTAGTGGGTGGTACGGTGCTACAAGCTAAAAATGAGGACACCCCACCTCAATGTAATAAATATGACAATAGTAATGGAAGCGAGCACTCACTCTATGGCAATTACTCAGATTTAATATATTGCTTGGTTAAAAATAATACATATTGCTTGGTTAAAAATAATACACATATATGTATTATTTTTAACCAAGCAATATATTTAATCTGAGTAATTGCCATAGAGTGAGTGCTCGCTTCCATTACTTTTTAACAGCTCACTCTAAGACAGCAGCACTGTACTGTCTGAGTGTGAGCTGCAGGGAGAAAGTCACCGTCCCTCCCACCTCTGCAGCTGACAGAAGTAGATTTTTACCTTCATTTTTTCAATCCCTGTCGGCTCAGGAGTGGGATGAGGCGTATACCCATGCTGGGTGAGAGAAATATCTCGGTCAAATGCCAACTTTGTATAAAAAAAATGGGAAAAGTTGTCTTTTGCCGAGATATTTATCTCACCCAGCATGGGTATATGCAAAATGACACCCCAAAACACATTGCCCAACTTCTCCTGAGTACGGCGATACCAGATGTGTGACACTTTTTTGCAGCCTAGGTGGGCAAAGGGGCCCATATTGCAAAGAGCACCTTTCGGATTTCACAGGTCATTTTTTACACATTTTGATTTCAAACTCCTTACCACACATTTGGGCCCCTAGAATGCCAGGGCAGTATAACTACCCCACAAGTGACCCCATTTTGGAAAGAAGACACCCCAAGGTATTCCGTGAGGGGCATGGTGAGTTCATGGAAGTTTTTATTTTTTGTCATAAGTTAGTGGAATATGACACTTTGTAAGAAAAAAATAAAAATAAATCATCATTTTCCGCTAACTTGTGACAAAAAATAAAAAATTCTAGGAACTCGCCATGCCCCTCACGGAATAACTTGGGGTGTCTTCTTTCCAAAATGGGGTCACTTGTGGGGTAGTTATACTGACCTGGCATTTTAGGGGCCCTAATGCGTGAGAAGTAGTTTGAAATCAAAATCTGTAAAAAATGCCCTGTGAAATCCTAAAGGTGCTCTTTGGAATGTGGGCCCCTTTGCCCACCTAGGCTGCAAAAAAGTGTCACACATCTGGTATCGCCGTACTCAGAAGAAGTTGGGCAATGTGTTTTGGGGTGTCTTTTTACATACAGTCAGGTCCATAAATATTGGGACATCGACACAATTCTAACATTTTTGGCTCTATACACCACCACAATGGATTTGAAATTAAATCGAACAAGATGTGCTTTAACTGCAGACTTTCAGCTTTAATTTGAGGGTATTTACATCCAAATCTGGTGAACGGTGTAGGAATTACAACAGTTTGCATATGTGCCTCCCACTTGTTAAGGAACCAAAAGTAATGGGACAATTGGCTTCTCAGCTGTCCCTTGGCCAGGTGTGTGTTATTCCCTCATTATCCCAATTACAATGAGCAGATAAAAGGTCCAGAGGTCATTTCCAGTCTGCTATTTGTATTTGGAATCTGTTGCTGTCAACTCTCAAGATGAGATCCAAAGAGCTGTCACTATCAGTGAAGTATGTCATCATTAGGCTGAAAAAACACAACAAACCCATCAGAGAGATAGCAAAAACATTAGGCGCGGCCAAAACAACTGTTTGGAACATTCTTAAAAAGAAGAACGCACCGGTGAGCTCAGCAACACCAAAAGACCCGGAAGACCACGGAAAACAACTGTAGTGGATGACTGAAGAATTCTTTCCCTGGTGAAGAAAACACCCTTCACAACAGTTGGCCAGATCAAGAACACTCTCCAGGAAGTAGGTGTATGTGTGTCAAAGTCAACAATCAAGAGAAGACTTCACCAGAATGAATACATAGGGTTCACCACAAGATGTAAACCATTGGTGAGCCTCAAAAACAGGAAGGCCAGATTAGAGTTTGCCAAACGACATCTAAAAAAGCCTTCACAGTTCTGGAACAACATCCTATGGACACATGAGACCAAGATCAACTTGTACCAGAGTGATGGGAAGAGAAGAGTATGGAGAAGGAAAGGAACTGCTCATGATCCTAAGCATACCACCTCATCAGTGAAGCATGGTGGTGGTAGTGTCATGGCGTGGGCATGTATGGCTGCCAATGGAACTGCTTCTCTTTTATTTATTGATGATGTGACTGCTGACAAATGCAGCAGGATGAATTCTGAAGTGTTTCGGGCAATATTATCTGCTCATATTCAGCCAAATGCTTCAGAACTCATTGGACGGCGCTTCACAGTGCAGATGGACAATGACCCAAAGCATACTGCAAAAGCAACCAAAGAGTTTTTTAAGGGAAAGAAGTGGAATGTTATGCAATGGCCAAGTCAATCACCTGACCTGAATCCGATTGAGCATGCATTTCACTTGCTGAAGACAAAACTAAAGGGAAAATGCCCCAAGAACAAGCAGGAACTGAAGACAGTTGCAGTAGAGGCCTGGCAGAGCATCACCAGGGATGAAACCCAGCATCTGGTGATGTCTATGCGTTCCAGACTTCAGGCTGTAATTGACTGCAAAGGATTTGCAACCAAGTATTAAAAAGTGAAAGTTTGATTTATGATTATTATTCTGTCCCATTACTTTTGGTTCCTTAACAAGTGGGAGGCACATATGCAAACTGTTGTAATTCCTACACCGTTTACCTGATTTGGATGTAAATACCCTCAAATTACAGCTGACAGTCTGCAGGTAAAGCACATCTCGTTCGTTTCATTTCAAATCCTTTGCAGTCAATTACAGCCTGAAGTCTGGAACGCATAGACATCACCAGATGCTGGGTTTCATCCCTGGTGATGCTCTGCCAGGCCTCTACTGCAACTGTCTTCAGTTCCTGCTTGTTCTTGGGGCATTTTCCCTTTAGTTTTGTCTTCAGCAAGGGCTCCTGTGAGCCCTTCTCAGCTGTCTGGCTGTGACAATGTGTGACACTTTTTTGCAGCCTAGATGCGCAAAGGGGCCCAAATTCCTTTTATGAGGGCATTTTTAGACATTTGGATCCCAGACTTCTTCTCACGCTTTAGGGCCCCTAAAATGCCAGGGCAGTATAAATACCCCACATATGACACCATTTTGGAAAGAAGACACCCCAAGGTATTCAATGAGGGGCATGGCGAGTTCATAGAATTTTTTATTTTTTGGCACAAGTTAGCGGAAATTATTATTATTTTTTTTCTCACAAAGTCTCCCTTTCCGCTAACTTGGGACAAAAATTTCAATCTTTCATGGACTCAATATGCCCCTCACGGAATACCTTGGAGTGTCTTCTTTCTGAAATGGGGTCACATGTGGGGTATTTATACTGCCCTGGCATTTTAGGGGCCCTAAAGCGTGAGAAGAAGTCTGGAATATAAATGTCTAAAAAAATTTACGCATTTGGATTCCGTGAGGGGTATGGTGAGTTCATGTGAGATTTTATTTTTTGACACAAGTTAGTGGAATATGAGACTTTGTAAGAAAAAAAAAAAACTATTTCCGCTAACTTGGGCCAAAAAAATGTCTGAATGGAGCCTTACAGGGGGGTGATCAATGACAGGGGGGTGATCACCCCATATAGACTCCCTGATCACCCCCCTGTCATTGATCACCCCCCTGTCATTGATCACCCCCCTGTAAGGCTCCATTCAGATGTCCGTATGTGTTTTGCGGATCCGATCCATGTATCCGTGGAGCCTTACAGGGGGGTGATCAATGACAGGGGGGTGATCAATGACAGGGGGGTGATCAGGGAGTCTATATGGGGTGATCACCCCCCTGTGATTGATCACCCCCCTGTAAGGCTCCATTCAGACGTCCGTATGTGTTTTGCGGATCCGATCCATGTATCCGTGGATCCGTAAAAAACATACGGACGTCTGAATGGAGCCTTACAGGGGGGTGATCAATGACAGGGGGGTGATCAATGACAGGGGGGTGATCAGGGAGTCTATATGGGGTGATCACCCCCCTGTCATTGATCACCCCCCTGTAAGGCTCCATTCAGACGTCCGTATGTGTTTTGCGGATCCGTTCCATGTATCCGTGGATCCGTAAAAAACATACGGACGTCTGAATGGAGCCTTACAGGGGGGTGATCAATGACAGGGGGGTGATCAGGGAGTCTATATGGGGTGATCACCCCCCTGTCATTGATGACCCCCCTGTAAGGCTCCATTCAGACGTCTGTATGTGTTTTGCGGATCCGATCCATGTATCCGTGGATCCGTAAAAAACATACGGACGTCTGAATGGAGCCTTACAGGGGGGTGATTAATGACAGGGGGGTGATCAATGACAGGGGGGTGATCAGGGAGTCTATATGGGGTGATCACCCCCCTGTCATTGATAACCCCCCTGTAAGGCTCCATTCAGACGTCCGTATGTGTTTTGCGGATCCGATCCATGTATCCGTGGATCCGTAAAAAACATATGGACGTCTGAATGGAGCCTTACAGGGGGTGATCAATGACAGGGGGGTGATCAATGACAGGGGGGTGATCAGGGAGTCTATATGGGGTGATCACCCCCCTGTCATTGATCACCCCCCTGTAAGGCTCCATTCAGACGTCCGTATGTGTTTTGCCGATCCGATCCATGTATCCGTGGATCCGTAAAAAAATACGGACGTCTGAATGGAGCTTTACAGGGGGGTGATTAATGACAGGGGGGTGATCAATGACAGGGGGTGAATAGGGAGTCTATATGGGGTGATCAGGGGTTAATAAGGGGTTAATAAGAAGTGACGGGGGGGGGGGTGTAGTGTAGTGGTGTTTGGTGCTACTTATTACTGAGCTGCCTGTGTCCTCTGGTGGTCGATCCAAGCAAAAGGGACCACTAGAGGACCAGGTAGCAGGTATATTAGACGCTGTTATCAAAACAGCGTCTAATATACCTGTTAGGGGTTAAAAAAATCGCATCTCCAGCCTGCCAGCGAATGATCGCCGCTGGCAGGCTGGAGATCCACTCGCTTACCTTCCCATCCTGTGAACGCGCGCGCCTGTGTGCGCGCGTTCACAGGAAATCTCGCTTCTCGCGAGATGACACATAGATGCGTGACTCTGCCTGCAGCTGCCGCCTCCGGAACGCGATCCTGCGTTAGGCGGTCCGGAGGCGGTTAAAGGATAACTGTCGTATATATATTTTTTTGGAGTATTGGATTGTGGTGATTAATATCTCCTTGGTGGCCCTATTTAAACTTTTCATTGTGTATTAAATTATCCCTTAATTCCACATTTTTGTTCCCTGTACTGCCTACTTTTACCTGGGCTTAAAATAGGGTTGCTAGGCATGGTCCGTCTATCTGTTGCTAGGCATGGTCCGTCTATCTGTTCGGAGCACGCAGCGTGCAGGCTCACATTACTGACAGTCAGGGACTGTAAGTAAATGATTAAAGCCAGGTCCTCCCCAGCAGCTGATAACAGTACCTGGGCTGTGTGCACTTCTCCCTGTCCCTGCGCTTGGCAGACGCTCCCTCACTCAGCAGAGCTGGAGGATGCAGAGTTGTAGCAGCGCAGACCAGGGAAGGGAGATCTGCCATCTGCTCAGTGTATAAATGAAAGCAACATGTGGTAAGAGGACCCCTTTGTGCTGCAGGAGATTAACCCTTTAGGGGGGAGGGCTCTGGTTACTGACACTTTTGGGGGGCTATTGTTACTGGCTAGGGAGGGCAGGCGGGATTAGCCTCAGGGTGAGGGCAGTGGCGGCCATCTTAACTGAATAGTGAGATTGCAGTTTTATGCAGACTGGTTGCTAAGGGCTTAATCTTATTAAATATGGGGTAAGTCAGTCTAATAGTAACTGATTCTGGAATATCATGTTATTAGTAACTACATATATGAAAATTGAAATTAGGGTCTAAATGTGACAGTTATCCTTTAAAGCTCTCCTACAGCAGTGAAGATAAATGGCTGGGTTGTTATGGAAACCTGGAGTAAAACTGTGTATGTGGAGGCTGAAGGACCTGACAGCTTCTATTGGCTGATAAGGGTCATGTGACCAAACTTCTATTGGCTAATGCATTTTTTGGGAAAAATCTCAGGAACGGTACGTCCTAGAGAGCTGAGACCTGGTCTAAAACCTTCCCGGACACCTGATGTACCTGTGTGCCAAATTTCATGATTGTAAATGCAACGGTGCAGATTCCTTTAGTGGACATACACACACACATACACTCAGCTTTAGATATATATTTAGATATATATTATCTGTGTGTATTTTATTATTTTTATCATTTTTTTAACTTATTTTTTTATTTCTGCCTCATAATATGTTCCCAAAGAGGACATAAAAAGACCTTTGGAGGACACTGACACATTTTTTTTAATTTAAACTTTTTCCTTTTTATTATATTATTTTTATGCATTTTATTTTTTTATTTCCTTAGTTAAAAAATACTTTTTTTTCTTACTTTAATATTTACTTTTTTTTAAAATATTTTTTTGCCACATAATATTCCACCCAAGAGGTGTTTAAAAGACCTACGGGGGACATTTTTTTTTTGCACCTTTTTTCTCCTTTTATTTGAATTTTATTATATTTTATAACTTTGCCAATTTTTTTTAATAATGATTTTACATATATGTGTATATATATATATATATATAAAATTTGTTGCATATTTTGTCACCTAAGAGGTCACTAAAAGACTTGGGTCCACCATTCAGCTCTCCTCCCCCCTGCCCCTGAGACACCCAGTGATCAGTAGCATAACTAAAGTGCTAGTTAAAGGGAGGGAGCTCTGATATGTAGTGTCAGACACCGGCCACTAGAGGGAGCTCTGATATGTAGTGTCACACACCGGTCACTAGAGGGAGCTCTGATATGTAGTGTCACACACCGGTCACAGGAGGGAGCTCTGATATGTAGTGTCACACACCGGTCACTAGAGGGAGCTCTGATATGTAGTGTCACACACCGGCCACTAGAGGGAGCTCTGATATGTAGTGTCACACACCGGTCACTAGAGGGAGCTCTGATATGTAGTGTCACACACCGGCCACTAGAGGGAGCTCTGATATGTAGTGTCAGACACCGACCACTAGAGGGAGCTCTGATATGTAGTGTCACACACCGGCCATAAGAGGGAGCTCTGATATGTAGTGTCAGACACCGACCACTAGAGGGAGCTCTGATATGTAGTGTCACACACCGGTCACTAGAGGGATATGATATGTAGTGTCACATAGCGGCCACTAAAGGGAGCTCTGATATGTAGTGTCACACACCGGCCACTAGAGGGAGCTCTGATATGTAGTGTCAGACACCAGCCACTAGAGGGAGCTCTGATATGTAGTGTCAGACACTGGCCACTAGAGGGAGCTCTGATATGTAGTGTCACACAGCGGTCACTAGAGGGAGCTCTGATATGTAGTGTCACACACCGGCCACAAGAGGAAGCTCTGATATGTAGTGTCACACACCGGCCACTAGAGGGAGCTCTGATATGTAGTGTCACACACCGGCCACTAGAGGGAGCTCTGATATGTAGTGTCACACACCGGCCATAAGAGGGAGCTCTGATATGTAGTGTCAGACACCGACCACTAGAGGGAGCTCTGATATGTAGTGTCAGACACTGGCCACTAGAGGGAGCTCTGATATGTAGTGTCACACACCGGTCACTAGAGGGAGCTCTGATATGTAGTGTCAGACACCGACCACTAGAGGGAGCTCTGATATGTAGTGTCAGACACCGACCACTAGAGGGAGCTCTGATATGTAGTGTCACACACCGGCCACAAGAGGGAGCTCTGATATGTAGTGTCAGATACCGGCCACTAGAGGGAGCTCTGATATGTAGTGTCATACATCGGCCACTAGAGGGAGCTCTGATATGTAGTGTCACACACCGGCCACTAGAGGGAGCCCTGATATGTAGTGTCACACACCGGTCACTAGAGGGAGCTCTGATATGTAGTGTCACACACCGGCCACTAGAGGGAGCTCTGATATGTAGTGTCACACACCGGCCACTAGAGGGAGCTCTGATATGTAGTGTCACACACCGGCCACTAGAGGGAGTCCTGATATGTAGTGTCACACACCGGTCACTAGAGGGAGCTCTGATGTCTACATCAGCCAGTAGAGTAAGCAGCGGCATTGGATACAGCGGAGAGTTGACTTATCACATAAGAAGAAAGTGTTCAGGTGCCAAAACCACCAGACATGGTAAGAAAGCACTTGGCGACATCTATTTACATTGGTAGAGAGTTGGTAGTGGAGCAAGCCACGTCCAACCTGATGAGAGTTGTGTTCCTCTGAGCTGACTAGGGGCCTGTGTTCTCTCATTGACCAATTGCTCTTTCATGAGGTCACAAGGACGCCCCCTATGGGGCATCTATAGACTGTGTGCACTGCATATGTGAAGTCACTGCGCTCACAATATCTTTGCTTGGCTTTGGCAGGTGGACCATGAACATAATCCTTGGAAGAACATCTCACAGAAGACCGGAAGACGGAGCAGGAGATATATCAGTTTATGTACTGAATCATTTCTATTTTCAAAATCAAATATTCTGATACAGAGCTCCAGATCCTCTGCACAGACATATAGATGTGCTAGAAAATCCTGGTAACAAGCTTCTGTCCCTAGTTATAGTAGGAAGAGCAGCTCTGAAGTACAAAATGCTGCTCTAACAAGTGAAATACATTTTAGGCCACGACTCCTTTCCGGCTAGGACACCCTTTTCCAACTAAGCCATGCCACCTTCCCATAGGTAGCAAAAATAAATAAAAATGTCTGAAACACTAGATGCCATTTTTTGCACCAAATTATATCCAAATAGTCAATAAACAATTGGGGCCATGATCCTGCTTAGATTTGCCCACTCTCCTGCATCCTCTAGGTAACGAGTGGAGAGCTCTTGGACTTGTGGAAGAGTCAGAAAATCCGAAAATGCTGCAGGCAGCTGCCACTAGGGGGAGCTTACTGATTAGGAGCTGTATACATGTGTATGCAGGGAGGGCCCCCTAGTGGCCGCTGCAGGAAATAATTTTATTACTGAATCCCTAAGTTTCCTGAAGGCAAGAATAAAGCTTTCTACTGAATCAGGCAGCACTCTGCTGGCAGTATTATTTATTGGTAGCACTCTGCTGGCAGTATTATTTATTGCTGCCACTCTGTTGGCAGTATTATTTATTGGTGGCACTCTGATGGCAGTATTATTTACTGATGGTTCTCTGCTGGCAGTGTTATTTATTGGTGGTACTCTGATGGCTTTATTATTTATTGGTGGCACTTTGTTGGCAGTAGTATTTATTGGAGGCACTATGCTGGCAGTATTATGTATTGGTGGCACTGTGATGGCAGTATTATTTATTATTGATAGGGCTCTGATGGCAGTTTTTGGTAGTACTCTGTTGGCAGAAATATGTATTGGTTGCACTCTGGTGGCTGTACTATTTATTGGTGTCGTACTGATGGCAGTATTATTTATTGGTAGCACTCTGTTGGCAATACTATTTATTTGTAGCACTCTGCTTGCAGTATTATTTATTTGTAGCACTCTGTTTGCAGTATTATTTATTAGTGGCACTTTGATGGCAGTAATATTTATTGGTAGAACCCTAGTGGCAGTATTTTTTATTGGCAGTATTATTTATTTATTGGTGGCACTGTGATGATAGTATTTTTTATTGGCAGCACTCTGATGGCAGTATTATTTATTGGTGCCACTCTGCTGGCAGTATTATTTATTGGTAATGCTCTGATGACAGTATTATTTATTGATGCCTCTCTGCTGGCAGTATTATTTATTTGTGATGCTCTGATGGCAGTATTATTTATTGATGCCTCTCTGTTGGCAGTATTATTTATTGGTGATGCTCTGATGGCAGTATTATTTATTGATGCCTCTCTGCTGGCAGTATTATTAATTTATTTCTGGCACTGTGATGACAGTATTTTATATTGGCAGCACTCTGCTGGCAGTATTATTTATTGGTGCCACTCTGCTGGCAGTATTATTTATTGGTGATGCTCTGCTGGCAGTATTATTTATTGGTGCCACCCTGCTGGCAGTATTATTTATTGGTGATGCTCTGATGGCAGTATTATTTATTTATTGGTGGTACTGTGTTGACAGTATTTTTTATTGGCAGCACTCTGATGGCAGTATTATTTATTGGTGCCACTCTGCTGGCAGTATTATTTATTGGTGCCTCTCTGCTGGCAGTATTATTTATTGGTGATTCTCTGATGGCAGTATTATTTATTGATGCCTCTCTGCTGGCAGTATTATTTATTTATTGGGGGCACTGTGATGACAGTATTTTTTATTGGCAGCACTCTGATGGCAGTATTATTTATTGGTAATGCTCTGATGACAGTATTATTTATTGATGCCACTCTGCTGGAAATATTATTTATTTATTGGTGGCACTGTGATGATAGTATTTTTTATTGGCAGCACTCTGATGGCAGTATTATTTATTGGTGATGCTCTGATGGCAGTATTATTTATTGGTGCCACTCTGCTGGCAGTATTATTTATTGTTAATGCTCTGATAACAGTATTATTTATTGATGCCTCTGCTGGCAGTATTATTTATTTGTGATGCTCTGATGGCAGTATTATTTATTGATGCCTCTCTGTTGGCAGTATTATTTATTGGTGATGCTCTGATGGCAGTATTATTTATTGATGCCTCTCTGCTGGCAGTATTATTAATTTATTGGTGGCACTGTGATGACAGTATGTTATATTGGCAGCACTCTGCTGGCAGTATTATTTATTAGTGATGCTCTGATGGCAGTATTATTTATTGGTGCCACTCTGCTGGCAGTATTATTTATTAGTGATGCTCTGATGGCAGTATTATTTATTGATGCCTCTCTGCTGGCAGTATTATTTATTGATGCCTCTCTGCTGGCAGTATTATTTATTGATGCCTCTCTGCTGGCAGTATTATTTATTGATGCCTCTCTGCTGGCAGTATTATTTATTGATTGGCTTGCAGAAATGTCTTTCCATGTAATTCTAATCTTTCTGTCATTCCTCTCCTGTGTTTAGTTCCGACATTAGCATCTCCGTCATTTGGCATCTGCACATTCCCATTTATTTTTAATGGGACCTACTACTTCCAGTGCACCAGTAACGGGGCGACAGGCTTTTACTGGTGTGCACACAGTCTCAACTACGACACAGATTTGCTATGGGGATTCTGCATTGAATCAGGTGATAAAATCTACGGGTAATCCTATATGTCTGTCCTGTATTAACATGTGGAGCTTAAATCCCACAGAATTCCTGGTTAAGACTTGAGGAGCCGGATGTTAATGCGTTTGCGGTTTATTGTAGGGATATTTGGGAACTCTGACTGCTCCCCTGTGTCCTCCAGTAACAGAAGCACCTCGTTCTGCCTGATCAGTCCTATTGATACCACCGGGGCTTCCACCTACTGTACGGTATCCGGAACATACTACAATGGATATATAGAGGCCTTCTGCTCTGCTCCATGTAAGTCACACCCAGGTCCTGGTGCCCGACGGCTCCCCTCTGCCACATATGAAGACACCAGTATAATATATAAGTTATAGTATAATATATGGAGGTGAGACCCTGGAGCTTCATGGTACCTATCAGGTTAGCACAAGAGATTTAGAAGAGACTCAATCACACAATTTGTGTAGATACAAGATGTATAATGGATGTTCTTCTCCACAGCCTCCGTGAACTCTCCAATATTGGCCTCTGGAACACAAGACAACATGACATCATCCACCACCGCTCCATCATCCACTACAAACATCTCATCCATGACCTCATCAACCACCACCGCTCAATCATCCACTACAAATGTCTCATCCATGACCTCATCAACCACCACTCCATCATCCACTACAAATGTCTCATCCATGACCTCATCAACCACCACAAATGTCTCATCCATGACCTCATCAACCACCACTCCATCATCTACTACAAATGTCTCACCCATGACATCATCAACCACCACAAATGTCTCATCCATGACCTCATCAACCACCACAAATGTCTCACCCATGGCCTCAGAGATGACATTACACACAGCTACAACCCAGGGCAGTACAACGTCGCCCGTTTCAGTCTTCACTGCATATGCCGGTAAGTAGATTCTGTAGATGGCTCATACGCTCCTTGAAGACCATGGTTATCGTAAAGGGTGAAACCACCAGTGTAACAGGAATAGTAGCTAATTTATTAACAAATGCCTGAACAGGCGATGAAACCTATCTTGACCCAGGTTGAAATTAATACTTCACTTTTATTATTGCATAGGCTAAAATCTAAATGTACTAGATATACCAACAGGAAACGTTATTAATAATCAACACAGTACTTGAGGTACACTTATTTTTGGCTCAATAAATGTACAATCGTATAGGTATCAGTTGACACTTTAAAGTTAGAAAAAAACCATAAGGTGCTCACATTCTGGGGTAGAGTCCATGCGCATCACTGTGCTGCGCAGCAAATGCGCAGTTCTAACAATATGAGCTTTCCACTCTAAGTGTAAGCGCAGCTGTCGTCCGCGCAGGATTCCCCCCTCTTGGGTAGAGTCTGTGCGCATCCTTGTCTAGCGCAGCGCAAGCGTAGTCTAACAACATGAGCTCTTCTGTTCTAAGTGCTCACGCAGGTACCTAGTGCGCAGCGCAAAGTAGACGACTGGGATTGGCCTTTCCCCCCTTCTGTGGGTGGGTGTTTTCTAATACAATTGGTTGGTCATCTATCTTGCCCCGAATGTGATAGGACGCTAGTTGTGTCAATCCAAACACTATGTATTTAATCCTCCAGTCGGATGAGGATACTCTTTGCTGCCCATTTACCCCTGAAGAAGCCAGAATTCTGGTGAAACATGTCGGGGGGCAGTTTTAGCTTTTAAACGCAGCTTCCACCCCACTGCGAATCAGTTAATGATAGTCCGGCTGGACTATACTCTAATGCTTGGTTCATTAATGAGCCTTGGATGGACACGGCATCAAAACTGTGTCTGTCTCTGCTTGCAGGGCTAATTGCCATCAGGCTCCATGTTAGTCTGAAAGCACATGTTTTTGCTAAGTGTGCTTTTTCGATAGTGGATTGACGCACATTGGTTCCCACTGCTTTACACTGTTGCATTGACAACCTAATTTAGTCAGCAATAGCTCTGCAAACAGTGATACGGAAGCACTTTGTATTTAAAATGAAAGGGTGGGAGATAGTGCACATCTCCGCGCCCCCGTCACTGATCAACACTCGCATCCACCAGTGGAGTGGCGACTGTATTTTTAACACTTTTTGGTTTGTTAATAAAAAAAAAAATTGCACTTGCTCACATTTAGATTTTAGCCTATGCAATAATAAAAGTGAAGTATTAATTTCAACCTGGGTCAAGATAGGTTTCATCGCCTGTTCAGGCATTTGTTAATAAATTTGTTAAATAACCTTACCCAGGTTAGGTCCAAATCATAAATACCATAAGGAATAGTAGCTGCTACTGGGGCCCAGCACCCAAGAAGGCCCCATATCCACTTATCCACTCACATAAGTTTAGATGATGGAAGGGGAGAGCGGAACGGGTATTGTATGAAATAAAACAGATCGTTAGGAGACCAAGGAAAGGAGGAGAAGACACAGGACAGGGCACAAACCAAAATAATCAAAGCATACCAGGATCTGATACCTGAATGAATGTCAGTTAAACGTAAATATAAGACTAACGTTTGGTCTGTGAATAAAATCAGAAGAAAGAGGTCATCGATGAACTTCTGTGTAACCTCCAGGTTCATCAGTAAACACCATGGTGTCCTACCATCAGCCCAGAAGCAGATTTGCATACATGGGGTCATAGCAGCCCCCATAGCGGTGCCCCTGCACTGGTGGAAGATTTCACAAAAACCTTGCAGAAAGAAATTCCTCTGCAAAATAAAACTGAACGATTCCAGAACAAAGTCATTATGTGAGTCAGAGTGTAAGCCTTAAAAAGTGTGTGTCCTCCAAAAATATCTCTCTGCCTCCAGCCCAGCCCTGTGGGAGAGGGCAATAAAGGGCCTTGGTGTCTATACTCGCGGGTGGGAAACCTCTCTCAGCGTTGATCCATAAAACTTCTACAACAAATCAGTCTGTCCACATAAATTCCCACATTCTGTATCAAAGGCTCTGAGCCAAGCCTGGCTTCAGACCCTCGTAGATCTCTGGGACCCAACAGAAGGTGAAACTCATTGAACTTAGTATCAATAAATGTCATTACAAGGGCGGTCAAGTAGAGTAGTCAGATACCGAATTCAGGAGAAATAATACCCCCCACCCTGTCCTAAGGTGGAGCATTCTAGACTAGACAATATAAGGGAGGTGACAAGCAGAAGACCCCTCCCCCCCCCCTGTGACATAGTTTGGACTGTTCGTGGCAGCTCTGTCCCTCCAGCTCCCAGTAATTCTATATCTACTTCTCCTTCATCTCACACCAAATGTGCTTCTTATTATCCACATTCCATCAACTGCTAAACTGGGGATAAGGAGACATTTGTATAATCTGTCAAATAAAGTCACATTGTAATCTCTGATATTTCCATTTCACAACTGATCCTGATTTATATCCCCTACCAGGATCTGATATATTGTCCACTGCTGGGACCAGTCTGCAGCTATCACTGGAACAGATAGCTCAGGTCAGTCACTATATCCGTCACCTCTTATATCTTTTCATAGATTGTAAGCTCCTATGATCAGGACACTTCCTCCTCCTCTTGTAGATTGTAAGCTCCTATGGTCAGGTCTCTTTCTCATAACCCCCTTCTTGTATCTCCTCTTATAGATTGTAAGCTCCTATGGTCAGGTCTCTTTCTCATAACCCCCTTCTTGTATCTCCTCTTATAGATTGTAAGCTCCTATGGTCAGGTCTCTTTCTCATAACCCCCTTCTTGTATCTCCTCTTATAGATTATAAGCTTCTATGGTCAGGACTCTTCTTCATCCTCCACCTTTTGTATCTCCTCTTATAGATTGTAAGCTCCTATAATCAGGACTCTTCCTCATTCTCCACCTCTTGTATCTTCTCTTATAGATTGTAAGCTCCTATGGTCAGGACTCTTCCTCATCCCCCACCTCTTGTATCTCCTCTTATAGATTGTAAGCTCCTATGGTCAGGACTCTTCCTCCGCCTCTTGTATCTCCTCTTATAGATTGTAAGCTCCTATGGTCAGGACTCTTCCTTCTTCACCACCTCTTGTATCTCCTCTTATAGATTGTAAGCTCCTATGGTCAGACTCTTCCTCATCCTCCGCCTCTTGTATCTCCTCTTATAGATTGTAAGCTCCTATGGTCAGGACTCTTCCTCCTCCACCTCCTCTTGTATCTCCTCTTATAGATTGTAAGCTCCTATGGTCAGGACTCTTCCTCATCCTCCGCCTCTTGTATCTCCTCTTATAGATTGTAAGCTCCTATGGTCAGGACTCTTCCTTCTCCACCACCTCTTGTATCTCCTCTTATAGATTGTAAGCTCCTATGGTCAGGACTCTTCCTCCTCCACCACCTCTTGTATCTCCTCTTATAGATTGTAAGCTCCTATGGTCAGGACTCTTCCTCATCCTCCACCTCTTGTATCTCCTATTATAGATTGTAAGCTCCTATGGTCAGGACTCTTCCTCCTCCACCACCTCTTGTATCTCCTCTTATAGATTGTAAGCTCCTATAATCAGGACTCCTCCTCATCCTCCACCTCTTGTATCTTCTCTAATAGATTGTAAGCTCCTATGGTCAGGACTCTTCCTCATCTTCCGCCTCTTGTATCTCCTCTTATAGATTGTAAGCTCCTATGGTCAGGACTCATCCTCCACCTCTTGTATCTCTTCTTATAGATTGTAAGCTCCTATGGTCAGGACTCTTCCTTCTCCACCACCTCTTGTATCTCCTCTTATAGACTGTAAGCTCATATGGTCAGGACTCTTTCTCCTCCTCTTGTATCTCCTTTTATAGATTGTAAGCTCCTATGGTCAGGACTCTTCCTCCTCCTCTTATAGATTGTGAGCTCCTATGGTCAGGACTCTTCCTCATCCTCCGCCTCTTGTATCTCCTCTTATAGATTGTAAGCTCCTATGGTCAGGACTCTACCTCCTCCACCATCTCTTGTATCTCCTCTTATAGATTGTAAGCTCCTATGGTCAGGACTCTTCCTCATCCACCACCTCTTGTATCTCCTCTTATAGATTGTAAGCTCCTATGGTCAGGACTCTTCCTCATCCTCCGCCTCTTGTATCTTCTCTTATAGATTGTAAGCTCCTATGGTCAGGACTCTTCCTCATCTACCACCTCTTGTATCTCCTCTTATAGATTGTAAGCTCCTATGGTCAGGACTCTTCCTCCTCCTCTTGTATCTCCTCTTATAGATTGTAAGCTCCTATGGTCAAGACTCTTCCTCATCCTCCGCCTCTTGTATCTCCTCTTATAGATTGTAAGCTCCTATGGTCAGGACTCCTCCTGATCCTCCACCTCTTGTATCTCCTCTTATAGATTGTAAGCTCCTATGGTCAGGACTCTTCCTTCTCCACCACCTCTTGTATCTCCTCTTATAGATTGTAAGCTCCTATGGTCAGGACTCTTCCTCCTCCTCTTGTATCTCCTCTTATAGATTGTAAGCTCCTATGGTCAGGACTCTTCCTCATCCACCACCTCCTGTATCTCCTCTTATAGATTGTAAGCTCCTATGGTCAGGACTCCTCCTCATCCTCCACCTCTTGTATCTCCTCTTATAGATTGTAAGCTCCTATGGTCAGGACTCTTCCTCATCCTCCGCCTCTTGTATCTCCTCTTATAGATTGTAAGCTCCTATGGTCAGGACTCCTCCTCATCCTCCACCTCTTGTATCTCCTCTTATAGATTGTAAGCTCCTATGGTCAGGACTCTTCCTCATCCACCACCTCTTGTATCTCCTCTTATAGATTGTAAGCTCCTATGGTCAGGACTCTTCCTCATCCTCCGCCTCTTGTATCTCCTCTTATAGATTGTAAGCTCCTATGGTCAGGACTCTTCCTCCTCCTCTTGTATCTCCTCTTATAGATTGTAAGCTCCTATGGTCAAGACTCTTCCTCATCCTCCGCCTCTTGTATCTCCTCTTATAGATTGTAAGCTCCTATGGTCAGGACTCCTCCTCATCCTCCACCTCTTGTATCTCCTCTTATAGATTGTAAGCTCCTGTGGTCAGGACTCTTCCTTCTCCACCACCTCTTGTATCTCCTCTTATAGATTGTAAGCTCCTATGGTCAGGACTCCTCCTCATCCTCCACCTCTTGTATCTCCTCTTATAGATTGTAAGCTCCTATGGTCAGGACTCTTCCTTCTTCACCACCTCTTGTATCTCCTCTTATAGATTGTAAGCTCCTATGGTCAGGACTTTTCCTCATCCTCCGCCTCTTGTATCTCCTCTTATAGATTGTAAGCTCTTATGGTCAGGACTCTTCCTCCTCCACCTCCTCTTGTATCTCATCTTATAGATTGTAAGCTCCTATGGTCAGGACTCTTCCTCATCCTCCGTCTCTTGTATCTCCTCTTATAGATTGTAAGCTCCTATGGACAGGACTCTTCCTCCACCTCTTGTATGTCCTCTTATAGATTGTAAGCTCCTATGGTCTTGTATCTCCTTTTATAGATTGTAAGCTCCTATGGTCAGGACCCCCCTTTTATCTCCAGCAAAATGTTGTATGTTTGTAATTTAGATAACAATTAGACCACATTAGTAATTAATGCAAAAACCCAGGTGATTTCAAAGGGTTCACTTACTTTTTCTTGCAGCCGCGTGCTCCGCCATGACATATGCATCTTGAGTAATTTGGTGAAGTCTGTAAGGACACAGCTAGCTGCATTCCTGACTACTTAAAGGCAATGTACACCTTTGGGGGCAATTTTTTTTTAATGATTGGATTTTACTCTTTTTGGGCTAAAAATTATTTTTCCAATTGGTCTTTATTAAAATTATTGGGCCGTTTTTGTCACAAAGGGTTAACTGGTATTCTAGCTCTGTGACTGGTACTTTTTACTTTCACTTTGTGCAGGTCATCTAATTAACCTTATTTCTAAACTACTAAGAGGCCATAAACACTTATTTAAGTCACATTCTTATCAGTAAGATAAGGACTGAGCTATAATGAGTGTTTAGGAGGTCAGAGATCAGGAGCCGTCAGCTGAGCTGCCTGACAGAACAAAGAGAAAATTGCGATCCTGCTAATAGAGAAACTCAAAGCTGTATGCAGAAAATGGCTCAATATTTTTAATAAAGACCAACTGATAAAAATATTTTTAGCTTAAAATGAGTACAATGCAGTAATAAAAAAAACAATAGCCCCCCAAAGGTGTCTATCACCTTTAAAGAGGGAAGTGCCATGTGTCAGGGGAGTTTAGAACATGCAGCATTATATAAAAGCTACATTTCCATTTGCAATACCGGCAGCGCTCTGTAGGGGGCAGCATCCTGTAGTTCCCATTAATAATGTGTACGTCTTATAATGTATATAATCTACATTACCTATTGCAGAACCTGTTAAGCCTTGTAGAGGACAGCGTCCTGCAGTCGCTCTCCAGTTTCCTCGCACTCACCTCCTCTGGGTTTGAGCAGGATGACCTGCCATTAGTCCTGTATGTTTTGGGTAACATCACAAGAAACGCTCAGCGGAGCGACCTGCGCCTAGACGTGGACACGGTAAAAGTGAGTAAGGAGCGGATGAATGGACAAAAGCCACTACACAAACAAAATACACACAATGTATATAACAAGATAAGAGGCTGACATTAGCGCTCAGGCCCAGATGGTGGCTGGAGGCCACAGGTAAAAATTTAGAGGGGGCGTCACGTCTAATTTGTGACTAGATAATTTTTTAAGGATTCTGCTAGATGTCGTAATGACACATTCATGTGGTAAGAGACAGCAGGACACTCCTCCTGGCCAATTATTTTTGTTCTTGGGGAGATAAGCAGCTGTCAGTTGTGTCTGAAAGGAGGACAGAGGAGTCTGGAGAGGAAAGGGGGGTCTGAAAGGGGACAGAAGGGTCTGGAGGGGGACAGAGGAATTTAAAGAGGACAGAGGGGTTTGAATGAGAAAGATGGATCTGGAGAGGACAGAAGAGTCTAGAGGAGGACAGAGAAGTATGGAGAGGACAGAAGGGTCTGAAGATGACAGAGGGGTCTTGAGGAGACGAGAAGAGTCTGGAGGGGGACCAGAGGAGTCTTGAGGAGACCAGAGGAGTCTTGAGGAAACCAGAGGAGTCTTGAGGAGACCAGAGCAATCTTGAGGTGACCAGATCAGTCTTGAGGAGACCAAAGGAGTCTGGAGGGGACCAGGGGAGTCTGGAGGGGGACAGAGGAGTCTGAATAAGACAAGAGGAGTCTTGAGGAGACCAGAGGAAACCAGAGGAGTCTGGAGGAGACCAGAGGATTCTGGAGTGGTACAAAGGGGTCTGGAGGGCATCTAGCAGTGGCTTTCAGGACACATCCATACTCAGTTGTGTATCCATGTGCATGCAGTAGTTTAGATATAGCTGTCAGGACAGCTATATAATCCATATAGCTAGCATCACAGCCATGGACCTCACCCTGGTACAATCAGCCATACACAGTAGATGAATATGGGCTGAACTCAACAATTTTGGTGGATTCGAAGGTGCAAGAATAAACAGGTTGCCCAAGGAAAAATAGACAAAAAGCATAATAAAAAAGATAAAAAGACAAGATAAAGAACACACAAGATATAAAAATATAACCTCAAATTGCAAACAAGACACAACCAAGAGATACAAAGAGCAAATGAACAGGATAAAACAACAGTTGTGCCCCGATTGAGAACACATGGGTATTTGGGTGTACACTCATGACCATAGTCATGGGTAAGCCTACGTTCACTCACAGTCATGCGGTCAAATCCACCGTGGAAAATTTGTAGCATGTCCTCCCCGTGTGAAAGCACCCAATAAGGTTATCCATGTTTTTTCCTTCTAGAAAGTGCTTGCAGTCTCAGACCAGCTGATCCACTCCATCTCCTCAGATCCTGTATTCAGTCTGGAGAAGAACCTGGGTCCTCAGTTACTGATGTGTCTCGAGAACCTTCTATCGGTCATGAACACCACTGATCGTTCCTTTAGTGTATCCTTCAGGCAACTCGACCTGCACTGCTCCGTGGCCCCCTGTGATGTTCTGGAAGATAATGGGGTCCTCACTGTGGACTCGGGGACCACGGTGTCACTGCCCAGAGATGATACTAATTATCCTCCTAGATGTCTGGTGAACATGTTGTCTATGACGTTCAGACCCCAGAATAGAAGCTTCAGCAGCCAGTATAACTGTCCTGGAGAACCAGGCTCTTCTTACTCCTTGGCCAGCGACATACGTACAAACGTTTTGAGGTTTAACGATAGAACTTACCACGTGGCTGACATCAATATGACTTTCACATGTAAGAACAAGAGTTGTGACCAGAACCCAACATGTGTGTTCTGGGATTTCATTCTCAATAAGTGGTCATCAAAGGGTTGTCTAACACAAGTCCTCGATGGAGTCACCAGCTGCTTGTGTCACCATCTGACATCATTCTCAATCCTTATGTCAGGATCTCTACCCAAATCCTTTGCAGATTCACCAGCTCTGGATTGTATGACAAAGACTGGACTCATGGTCTCCACAGTGTCTCTTCTCATCTGTGTCTCCATCCAAGTCATCCTGCTGACACGCACCCATCACGGTATGGCCTTTCATAGGCACATGACCATCCTCCATATGTCCATGTTCCTCCTAATCAGCCATATCTCCTTCTTAGTTTCAAGCTTCATTGACCCTGATGCTCAGAAGAAGCTTTGTGATGCCCTCACCTTCTGCACCCACTTGTCCCTCTTGGGTTTCTTCGCTTGGACCTTGGTTCAAGGAACTTGTTTAGTTCTCAGATTAGTTTTTGTTTTCCATCACGTGACCATGACAGAATTTACGATTTTGTCAGTGGTGCTGGGATACCTGTGCCCTTTGGCTATAGCGGTGGGGACCTTCGCGGCTTACTACCCTCATCATTACAGGAGGGATGATGGATGCTGGTTGAATAACAGTTCTGGTGCCTCCATGGCCTTCATCGTCCCCACCATAGTCATCATGTCATTGAACGTTCTGGTTCTTGTTATGGTCATCCGTAAGCTCCTCCGACCAACGATCTCAGAGGTGAAGAATGAGGATGAAGAGGTGGTGAAGAAGGTGGCCAAGGCCGTCCTCTTCTGCACCCCACAGTTTGGGTTGACTTGGGCCATCGGGATCCCTCTGCTCACAAATTATGATGGTGAATGGCTGCACTACCTGTTTGATCTACTCAACCCTTTACAGGTAAGTAGAATTCTGAGTTACCTTAAAGCAGGGTTTCTCAACTCTGGTCCTCGGGACCCACCTACCGGTCATGTTTTCAGGATTTCCTTAGTTTTGAGCAGGTGATATAATTAGTGTCCATGCATCAGGACTTACCACAGGTATTCATTCTGTGGGATATTCTCAAATCCTGACCGGTAGGTGGGTCCCGAGGACCGGAGTTGAGAAACCCTGCCAAAGGGATTTTCCAATGGTTCCCCATTATCTCAGAAAATCCCTTTAAGAGTAAAAGGGTATTCCAGTTAGAGGAAGTTATCTCCACTTACTGGAGTTCGGTTAGATCGGTTGCTTGTCCAGCGCCCCCAGTTTGAATAGCGCAGTGGCCGAGCATGCACACTGCTGCTCCACTCAAAGTCTGTGGTCCTGCTGGGGTACAACGCTGACCGGACTCCGGCAGTCTCACAGAGAAGAGTCATGTTCACTACGGTTTGCCTACGGACAGCTCCTTGCGAGGAGCAATATCAGCAGCCCCCGATTAAATAGACAGGGCTGCTTTCTTCCAAAAACAGCGCCACCCCTGTCCACAGGCTGTGCATGGTATTGCAGTTCAAATAATTTCACCTCAATGGAGTTCATCTGCAACAACAGACGCAACCTGTGGACAGGGGTGGCGCTGTTTTTTGAAAAAAGCGGCCATGTTTATCTAATCTTGGCTTTCCCTCAGAAGAATCACCCCCGCGTCCTTACTACAGCTCCAAGTGAACAGCGTGCCGCACCCCTGCGCTGAGGGATCGTATGGACGTAGTTGGTTTGGCGGTTTCGTGGCACGGACGCACGTGGCTCTGCTCTAACAAAGCCTCTGTTTCACCCCGCAGGGCGTCTTTATCCTGCTCTTTGGGTGTCTACTGGACAATAAGGTCAGTATAGGAACCTATATAATGAATATCCGGGTTATAAGCTGCCCAGTGGGAGAATAGCGGGTTTTTGCCACAATACTGCCAGCACTGACCCTGGTACAGACCCTTGTGCCGCCATGTGGTGTCTTAGTGGCCTCCTTGAGATGATTGACTCAGTCTGGTCAATTTACAGGACAAGTTCAGCTCCCCCTGCCACTGACATTTATATATGCTCTAGAAGGCTCCAGGAACCCCAGGGGGCTATTTAGGAATTGGATTGCGGTATTATATAGGAACTATATGGTTGGCTCCTTTAAGGGGGATTACTTGGATGTTGCACATTATTTATGGACTTTATGACAGCATCATTTGGACTGTACATAGTATTACCGTATCGCTATATGACGGTATTACATGGACTGTATATGACAGTATATGGAATTTTTATTTCTTATCTTGGCACTTCTGTATCTGATGATGTTATGTGGTCTGTACATGGCTGCATTATCTTGGTGCTATTTGTCAGTATAATGTGGTCTCTATATGGTAGTATTATGTGGTCTCTATATGGTAGTATTATGTGGTCTCTATATGGTAGTATTATGTGGGCTCTTTAAGGGACTATTATTAGCATCCTCCATATTATTTGGACACTATATGACGGTATTATGCTGTATGTAAATAGCAATATTATCTATTATTTTGGTTGTACCATATATGACAATATTATTTAGTCTGCATATGGCAGTATTACCTAGGGACTATATGACGATATTATGTGTTCTAAATACAGAGGCCTTATCTTACCACTACTGTATATTAAGGAATTATGAGGTCCGTACATGGGAGTTTTATCTGGGGTCATATGGCGGTATTATGCAGGTAGATATTATGACAACAGCAGTCTAAAATTGGCAAGCAGGAGGAGTTCCTCTGCTTGCTGTCCAGACACTTGGGTCTTTAGGTTTTGGGGCAGGACCTCCCCTGACCTTCAGAGCAGCTGGAAATCTGTGTGAGGTAGGTACTACTAAGATGCTGGACACCCCATATTACCGTCCAGCGATTTAAGGGGAACTCCACCCACCGATTACAGAGGGGAGGAACTGAAACTTTGTAGAAGACGAGCTGACCCCTTGCAAAAGGGTCAAAAGCTGCTCTTCTTGGGCACGGTTTTTGAACGGTTCTTGAGCGCTGGTTCTTGTGTTCTAGGTCAAGCTTCTTGTGAAGAAATACTTCCTGAAGAAGTCCTCTAACAGCAACCTGGTAAGAACTATGGGGGGGGGGGGGGGGCATGTATCATTTATTATTACCCCCCCCCCCCCCCCCAGTAAAAAAGTTGCAAGCCCAGTGTTGCAAGTGGCGATTCTACTCCACCCTCACTATTTTCCAAAAAGGAGACGTGGCGAGGGCGGGGAGGAGCGGCACCTTGTGATAAATTCCCCCCAAAATCCCAGAGTAGCCGCTGGATCCTGATTTACAGTTTATATTATACTCCAGAGCTGAAGTTACAATTCTGCTGGCTTCAGAGCTGAAATACGCTTTCTGGCCAGTGTCTGCACAGAGGTTGTGTTCTGCATTATAGGAGTTCAGCTAATCTGTAAGAGGAGTGCTGCTGACTGCTGCCAATAGCAGCCAGCAGAACTGTGAGCACAGCTCTGGAGAATAATGCAGGCAATAACTC
The DNA here is from genome assembly GCF_905171765.1 of Bufo bufo. Taxonomy (NCBI): domain Eukaryota; kingdom Metazoa; phylum Chordata; class Amphibia; order Anura; family Bufonidae; genus Bufo; species Bufo bufo. The sequence goes on along the minus strand of NC_053392.1, from coordinate 33,786,358 downwards.
AGGATCAGTACAGGATCATTTTTGTAATGTATGTACACAGTGACTCCACCAGCAGAATAGTGAGTGCAGCTCTGGGATATAATAATGGATGTAACTCAGGATCAGTACAGGATAAGTAATGTATTGTATGTACACAGTGACTGCACCAGCAGAATAGTGAGTGCAGCTCTTGAGTATAATAATGGATGTAACTCAGGATCAGTACAGGATAAGTAATGTATTGTATGTACACAGTGACTGCACCAGCAGAATAGTGAGTGCAGCTCTTGAGTATAATAATGGATGTTACTCAGGATCAGTACATGATAAGTAATGTAATGTAATGGACACAGTGACTCCACCAGCAGAATAGTGAGTGCAGCTCTGGAGTATAATAATGGATGTAACTCAGGATCAGTACAGGATAAGTAATGTAATGTATGTACACAGTGACTCCACCAGCAGAATAGTGAGTGCAGCTCTGGAGTATAATACAGGATGTAACTCAGGATCAGTACAGGATAAGTAATGTATGTACACAGTGACTGCACCAGCAGAATAGTGAGTGCAGCTCTGGAGTATAATACAGGATGTAACTCAGGATCAGTACAGGTATAAGTAATGTAATGTATGTACACAGTGACTGCACCAGCAGAATAGTGAGTGCAGCTCTGGAGTATAATACAGGATGTAACTCAGGATCAGTACAGGATAAGTAATGTAATGTATGTACACAGTGACTGCACCAGCAGAATAGTGAGTGCAGCTCTGGAGTATAATACAGGATGTAACTCAGGATCAGTACAGGATAAGTAATGTATGTACACAGTGACTGCACCAGCAGAATACTGAGTGCAGCTCTGGAGTATAATACAGGATGTAACTGAGGATCAGTACAGGATAAGTAATGTAATGTATGTACACAGTGACTGCACCAGCAGAATAGTGAGTGCAGCTCTGGAGTATAATACAGGATGTAACTGAGGATCAGTACAGGATACGTAATGTATGTACACAGTGACTGCACCAGCAGAATAGTGAGTGCAGCTCTGGAGTATAATACAGGATGTAACTGAGGATCAGTACAGGATAAGTAATGTAGTATAACATAGTTTTGTCTGATGATTTACTTAACTCCTTTCTTCCATTTCTTCTGAAGATAACGTCTGTCAGCAGTTCTGGCTGATTCCTTACAAGGTACGACATACGGCTTATCTTATATGACGGTATACTTCCTGGTACTGACAGTGTATTATAGGCCTGGTGCACACTGCCATGGTTGTCACAAATTGCTTTTCCTTGCTTGTCCCACACACTGTCCTTCAAATGCAGAGGTGGATTTAGGGAGGGTTGGGAGAGGATGGTGGCATCTCAAGAGGTTGGGACAATGGAGGGGGGGGGGGGGGGCGGTTGGAACTGCATCTGCTGAAGAGGAGCAGGAAAGTGACTAATTACAAGGGTCAGGTCTGGAGTGTGAATTATGGGATCTGGTAGGGTGGGGGCCTCTTCTGGGGACAGGTTCTTTGGTTGCATCAGATTTCAGGTTTGATGGAGGGCTACAACACCCAGGGGCCCCAAAAAGCCTCTTAGCATTGGACAGGGAATTTAAGCTGTGGAAAACTTATTTTTGAGACCAATAGGTGGGGACTCCCAGGGCCGGACCCCCAATAGTAAGACCCCTCATCTCCACCCTAATCCATATATTGTATCTTCTGCAGTGACCTTGGAAGGACGTGACTACGGAGATCTCCTGCGCTTGGACCTTCACCAGTCACAGTGTGAATATGGAAACTGGAAAGTAAATGCCCCCCTTCCCCCCTACTCTCAATAAAATTATCCCCAAAATATGACGGGTGCTGAGTCTTTCTGTATTTCCAGTCCATCGTCGTTGGCTGTGAGGGGCTGTCTGACAACGACAACCTGTTAGGATCCAGAATGATGAGCAGTAAGTGGACTTGGTCATGGTCGACCATTGAGTAGATCACTTAACATCTATAGAAAAAGGGTTAACGAAGAATGTATGGTCACATGGCACATCAGGGGAGGGGCACCGATAGTCCCGCCCCTGAGGAACAGATTGGGTAGTAGAGTTAGATAACTGTCACCACGGCCACTGTCTGGATATGGAGCAGACGGGCCCCACTGTAGATAGGACCAGGACGGCAGCTGCAGGGAGGATGATGTCACCGATGCCACTCTGCTGCATATCAGGGCATTGGAGATAAGGGGGCCCTTCTATGACGTCTCACCACGCACCATCTGTATACCTGTGAACATGGCTTCACTGATTACCATATTCCTCCCAATTAGGAGCGGCATTCATCAGAGTCGCCCCCGATGACAATGAGCCATTCATCCAGGGGCCGGAGATGCCAGGAGCGCGGAGCGGTTCCCACACTAATGAGGGATGTGCTCGCTGCCCGGCTCATTACTGACTCATTACACCGCCAGAAAAATATAATGTATGTGCGTCATGTGACACCACGTGTTAGGTGGAGGGACGGCGACACCACTAGGTCTCCCTGCGCCCACCGGCAGTGCCCAGCCCGTGGGGTACAGGGAGGAGGATAACTCTCATCCTTCATCCCACAAGAGAATCAGCTCTTCAGAGAGGAGTGGTGCACCAAACCTTAGTCACTGTTATGGGGGCGCTGTGGAGGTCACTGTTATGGGGGCGCTGTGGATGTCACTGTTATGGGGGCGCTATGGAGGTCACTGTTATGGGAGCGCAGTGGATGTCACTGTTATGGGGGCACTGTGGATGTCACTGTTATGGGGGCACTGTGGAGGTCACTGTTATGGGGGCCCTGTGGATGTCACTGTTATGGGGGCGCTGTGGATGTCACTGTTATGGGGGCGCTGTGGATGTCACTGTTATGGGGGCACTGTGGATGTCACTGTTATGGGGACGCTGTGGATGTCACTGTTATGGGGGCACTGTGGAGGTCACTGTTATGGGGGCCCTGTGGATGTCACTGTTATGGGGGCCCTGTGGATGTCACTGTTATGGGGGCACTGTGGATGTCACTGTTATGGGGACGCTGTGGATGTCACTGTTATGGGGACGCTGTGGATGTCACTGTTATGGGGACGCTGTGGATGTCACTGTTATAGGGGCTCTGTGGATGTCACTGTTATGGGGGCGCTGTGGATGTCACTGTTATGGGGGCGCTGTGGATGTCACTGTTATGGGGGCGTTGTGGATGTCACTGTTATGGGGGCACTGTGGATGTCACTGTTATGGGGGCGCTGTGGATGTCACTGTTATGGGGGCATTGTGGATGTCACTGTTATGGGGGCACTGTGGATGTCACTGTTATGGGGGCGCTGTGGATGTCACTGTTATGGGGGCGCTGTGGATGTCACTGTTATGGGGGCGCTGTGGATGTCACTGTTATGGGGGCACTGTGGATGTCACTGTTATGGGGGCGCTGTGGATGTCACTGTTATGGGGGCACTGTGGATGTCACTGTTATGGGGCGCTGTGGGTATCACTGTTATGGGGGCGCTGTGGATGTCACTGTTATGGGGGCGCTGTGGATGTCACTGTTATGGGGACGCTGTGGATGTCACTGTTATGGGGGCGCTGTGGATGTCACTGTTATGGGGGCGCTGTGGATGTCACTGTTATGGGGGCGCTGTGGATGTCACTGTTATGGGGGCGCTGTGGATGTCACTGTTATGGGGGTGCTGTGGATGTCACTGTTATGGGAGCGCTGTGGATGTCACTGTTATGGGGGCGCTGTGGATGTCACTGTTATGGGGGCGCTGTGGATGTCACTGTTATGGGGGCGCTGTGGATGTCACTGTTATGGGGGCGCTGTGGATGTCACTGTTATGGGGGCATTGTGGATGTCACTGTTATGGGGGCACTGTGGATGTCACTGTTATGGGGACGCTGTGGATGTCACTGTTATGGGGACGCTGTGGATGTCACTGTTATGGGGGCACTGTGGATATCACTGTTATGGGGGCGCTGTGGATGTCACTGTTATGGGGGGCGCTGTGGATGTCACTGTTATGGGGGGCGCTGTGGATGTCACTGTTATGGGGGCACTGTGGATGTCACTGTTATGGGAGCGCTGTGGATGTCACTGTTATGGGGGCACTGTGGATGTCACTGTTATGGGGCACTGTGGATGTCACTGTTATGGGGACGCTGTGGATGTCACTGTTATGGGGGCACTGTGGATGTCACTGTTATGGGGGCGCTGTGGATGTCACTGTTATGGGGGCACTGTGGGTGTCACTGTTATGGGGGCGCTGTGGGTGTCACTGTTATGGGGGCGCTGTGGATGTCACCGTTATGGAGCACTGTCGATGTCACCGTTATGGGGGCGCTGTGGATGTCACCGTTATGGGGGCACTGTGGATGTCACTGTTATGGTGGCACTGTGGCTGTCACTGTTATGGGGGTACTGTGGATGTCACTGTTATGGGGGCGCTGTGGATGTCACTGTTATGGGGGCGCTGTGGATGACACTGTTATGGATGCGCTGTGGATGTCACTGTTATGGGGGCACTGTGGATGTCACTGTTATGGGGGCGCTGTGGATGTCACTGTTATGGGGGCGCTGTGGATGACACTGTTATGGATGCGCTGTGGATGTCACTGTTATGGGGGCACTGTGGATGTTACTGTTATGGGGGCGCTGTGGATGACACTGTTATGGGGGGCGCTGTGGATGTCACTGTTATGGGGGCACTGTGGATGTCACTGTTATGGGAGCGCTGTGGATGTCACTGTTATGGGGGCACTGTGGATGTCACTGTTATGGGGCACTGTGGATGTCACTGTTATGGGGACGCTGTGGATGTCACTGTTATGGGGGCACTGTGGATGTCACTGTTATGGGGGCGCTGTGGATGTCACTGTTATGGGGGCACTGTGGGTGTCACTGTTATGGGGGCGCTGTGGGTGTCACTGTTATGGGGGCGCTGTGGATGTCACCGTTATGGAGCACTGTGGATGTCACTGTTATGGTGGCACTGTGGCTGTCACTGTTATGGGGGTACTGTGGATGTCACTGTTATGGGGGCGCTGTGGATGTCACTGTTATGGGGGCGCTGTGGATGACACTGTTATGGATGCGCTGTGGATGTCACTGTTATGGGGGCGCTGTGGATGTCACTGTTATGGGGGCGCTGTGGATGACACTGTTATGGATGCGCTGTGGATGTCACTGTTATGGGGGTGCTGTGGATGTCACTGTTATGGGGGCACTGTGGATGTCACTGTTATGGGGGCGCTGTGGATGTCACTGTTATGGGGGCGCTGTGGATGTCACTGTTATGGGGGTACTGTGGGTGTCACTGTTATGGGGACGCTGTGGATGTCACTGTTATGGGGGCACTGTGGATGTCACTGTTATGGGGGCGCTGTGGATGTCACTGTTATGGGGGCGCTGTGGATGTCACTGTTATGGGGGCGCTGTGGATGTCACTGTTATGGGGGCGCTGTGGATGTCACTGTTATGGGGGCACTGTGGATGTCACTGTTATGGGGGCACTGTGGATGTCACTGTTATGGGGGCACTGTGGGTGTCACTGTTATGGGGACGCTGTGGATGTCACTGTTATGGGGGCACTGTGGATGTCACTGTTATGGGGGCACTGTGGATGTCACTGTTATGGGGGCACTGTGGATGTCACTGTTATGGGGGCGCTGTGGATGTCACTGTTATGGGGGCACTGTGGATGTCACTGTGGATGTCACTGTTATGGGGGGCACTGTGGATGTCACTGTTATGGGGACGCTGTGGATGTCACTGTTATGGGGGCACTGTGGATGTCACTGTTATGGGGCACTGTGGATGTCACTGTTATGGGGGCACTGTGGATGTCACTGTTATGGGGGCACTGTGGATGTCACTGTTATGGGGGGCACTGTGGATGTCACTGTGGATGTCACTGTTATGGGGGGCACTGTGGATGTCACTGTTATGGGGGCGCTGTGGGTGTCACTGTTATGGGGGCGCTGTGGATGTCACTGTTATGGGGGCACTGTGGATGTCACTGTTATGGGGGGCACTGTGGATGTCACTGTGGATGTCACTGTTATGGGGGGCACTGTGGATGTCACTGTGGATGTCACTGTTATGGGGGCGCTGTGGGTGTCACTGTTATGGGGGCACCTGATCACTGTAGTACCGCAGGATGGAGCAGTGCCCTCTCCCCCAGGAGGCTCTGGGTGATGGAACCAGTCCTCTGTGACGCTATTATAGAACACAATGGTTGTCCGCTCCACTCTCTGCGCTGTTCCACGTTCACATGGCGCCCTCCTGCGGCCCCACTGATAATCACTAGCGTACAAAGCGTGCGTCTTAGGTATAGTAGGTGCCCACATCAAGATGTCCGCAGTGTGCGCTCCACATCCATGTACCGCCCCTAACGTCTTGACGTAATAACTACGTGTTATCTGCTCGCCCACGCCTGTCACAAAGGCCACGCCCTTTGAAGGTGGGGGCGACGCCAGCGTGGTGAAGCCACGCCCTGGTTGTGCGCGTGCCCTCACAGTGGAGAAGAACCATTTAGAGTAGCGATGTGTGTGACGAGGCGGTGGTGACGTCACTGACAGGTTTACTGTATGGTGATTGGCTGAGGAGATTCTAGAAGATGCTGAGGTGGACGTGATGTCAGTGTGTGGTAGGGAAGCTTTAGTGGAAGGTCTGGAGAGACCTGAAGCAGCTAACCAGCCCTTAGGAGTTGTCGGGAGTGGGTTATGAGGCACTAAGTGTTGTCAGAAGCTGTTAAGTTTGTCAGGAGTCTTATTAGGCGTTGGATGTTGTCAGTAGTAAGTTATGAATCATTGGGTGTTGTCAGGAGCCGGCTATAAGGCATTAGGTGTTGTCAGGAGCCAGTTATAAGGCATTAGGTGTTGTCAGGAGCCGGTTATAAGGCATTAGGTGTTGTCAGGAGCCGGTTATAAGGCATTAGGTGTTGTCAGGAGCCAAATGTGAGGCATTAGGTGTTGTCAGGAGCCAGTTATAAGGCATTAGGTGTGTCAAGAGCCGGTTATAAGGCATTAGGTGTTGTCAGGAGCCGGTTATAAGGCATTAGGTGTTGTCAAGAGCCGGTTATAAGGCATTAGGTGTTGTCAGGAGCCGGTTATAAGGCATTAGGTGTTGTCAGGAGCCGGTTATGAGGCATTAGGTGTCAGGAGCCAAATGTGAGGCATTAGGTGTTGTCAGGAGCCGGTTGTGAGGCATTAGGTGTTGTCAGGAATCTGGTATGAGGCATTAGGTGTTGTCAGGAGCCAGTTATAAGGCATTAGGTGTTGTCGGGAGTCTGGTTTGAGGCATTAGGTGTTGTCGGGAGTCTGGTATAAGGCATTAGGCGTTGTCGGGAGTCTGGTATGAGGCATTAGGTGTTGTCGGGAGTCTGGTATGAGGCATTAGGTGTTGTCAGGAGTCTGGTATGAGGCATTAGGTGTTGTCAGGAGTCTGGTATGAGGCATTAGGTGTTGTCAGGAGTCTGGTATGAGGCATTAGGTGTTGTCGGGAGTCTGGTATGAGGCATTAGGTGTTGTCGGGAGTCTGGTATGAGGCATTAGGTGTTGTCGGGAGCCGGTTATGAGGCATTAGGTGTTGTCGGGAGTCTGGTATGAGGCATTAGGTGTTGTCGGGAGTCTGGTTTGAGGCATTAGGTGTTGTCGGGAGTCTGGTATGAGGCATTAGGTGTTGTCAGGAGTCTGGTATGAGGCATTAGGTGTTGTCGGGAGTCTGGTATGAGGCATTAGGTGTTGTCAGGAGTCTGGTATGAGGCATTAGGTGTTGTCGGGAGTCTGGTATGAGGCATTAGGTGTTGTCGGGAGCCGGTTATGAGGCATTAGGTGTTGTCGGGAGTCTGGTATGAGGCATTAGGTGTTGTCGGGAGTCTGGTATGAGGCATTAGGTGTTGTCAGGAGTCTGGTATGAGGCATTAGGTGTTGTCAGGAGTCTGGTATGAGGCATTAGGTGTTGTCGGGAGTCTGGTATGAGGCATTAGGTGTTGTCGGGAGTCTGGTATGAGGCATTAGGTGTTGTCGGGAGCCGGTTATGAGGCATTAGGTGTTGTCGGGAGTCTGGTATGAGGCATTAGGTGTTGTCAGGAGTCTGGTATGAGGCATTAGGTGTTGTCGGGAGTCTGGTAAGAGGCATTAGGTGTTGTCAGGAGTCTGGTATGAGGCATTAGGTGTTGTCAGGAGTCTGGTTTGAGGCATTAGGTGTTGTCGGGAGTCTGGTTTGAGGCATTAGGTGTCAGGAGTCTGGTATGAGGCATTAGGTGTTGTCGGGAGTCTGGTTTGAGGCATTAGGTGTTGTCGGGAGTCTGGTATGAGGCATTAGGTGTCAGGAGTCTGGTATGAGGCATTAGGTGTTGTCAGGAGTCTGGTATGAGGCATTAGGTGTTGTCGGGAGTCTGGTATGAGGCATTAGGTGTTGTCGGGAGTCTCGTATGAGGCATTAGGTGTTGTCGGGAGTCTGGTTTGAGGCATTAGGTGTTGTCGGGAGTCTCGTATGAGGCATTAGGTGTTGTCGGGAGTCTGGTTTGAGGCATTAGGTGTTGTCGGGAGTCTGGTTTGAGGCATTAGGTGTTGTCGGGAGTCTGGTATGAGGCATTAGGTGTTGTTGGGAGTCTCGTATGAGGCATTAGGTGTTGTCGGGAGTCTGGTTTGAGGCATTAGGTGTTGTCGGGAGTCTGGTTTGAGGCATTAGGTGTTGTCGGGAGCCGGTTATGAGGCATTAGGTGTTGTCAGGAGTCTGGTATGAGGCATTAGGTGTTGTCAGGAGTCTGGTATGAGGCATTAGGTGTTGTCGGGAGTCTGGTATGAGGCATTAGGTGTTGTCGGGAGTCTGGTATGAGGCATTAGGTGTCAGGAGTCTGGTATGAGGCATTAGGTGTTGTCGGGAGTCTGGTATGAGGCATTAGGTGTCAGGAGTCTGGTATGAGGCATTAGGTGTTGTCGGGAGTCTGGTTTGAGGCATTAGGTGTTGTCGGGAGTCTGGTATGAGGCATTAGGTGTTGTCGGGAGTCTGGTTTGAGGCATTAGGTGTTGTCGGGAGTCTGGTATGAGGCATTAGGTGTTGTCAGGAGTCTGGTTTGAGGTATTAGGTGTTGTCGGGAGTCTGGTATGAGGCATTAGGTGTTGTCGGGAGTCTGGTTTGAGGCATTAGGTGTTGTCGGGAGTCTGGTATGAGGCATTAGGTGTTGTCGGGAGTCTGGTATGAGGCATTAGGTGTTGTCGGGAGTCTGGTTTGAGGTATTAGGTGTTGTCGGGAGTCTGTTTTGAGGCATTAGGTGTTGTCGGGAGTCTGGTTTGAGGCATTAGGTGTTGTCGGGAGTCTGGTTTGAGGCATTAGGTGTTGTCGGGAGTCTGGTATGAGGCATTAGATGTCAGGAGTCTGGTTTGAGGTATTAGGTGTTGTCGGGAGTCTGGTTTGAGGTATTAGGTGTTGTCAGGAGTCTGGTTTGAGGTATTAGGTGTTGTCAGGAGTCTGGTTTGAGGCATTAGGTGTCAGGAGTCTGGTATGAGGCATTAGGTGTTGTCAGGAGTCTGGTATGAGGCATTAGGTGTTGTCGGGAGTCTGGTTTGAGGCATTAGGTGTTGTCGGAAGTCTGGTTTGAGGTATTAGGTGTTGTCGGGAGTCTGGTTTGAGGCATTAGGTGTTGTCGGGAGTCTGGTTTGAGGCATTAGGTATTGTCAGGAGTCTGGTATGAGGCATTAGGTGTTGTCGGGAGTCTGGTTTGAGGTATTAGGTGTTGTCGGGAGTCTGGTTTGAGGCATTAGGTGTTGTCGGGAGTCTGGTTTGAGGCATTAGGTGTTGTCGGGAGTCTGGTTTGAGGCATTAGGTGTTGTCAGGAGTCTGATATGAGGCATTAGGTGTTGTCGGGAGTCTGGTATGAGGCATTAGGTGTTGTCGGGAGTCTGGTATGAGGCATTAGGTGTTGTCGGGAGTCTGGTTTGAGGCATTAGGTGTTGTCGGGAGCCGGTTATGAGGCATTAGGTGTTGTCAGGAGTCTGGTATGAGGCATTAGGTGTTGTCAGGAGTCTGGTATGAGGCATTAGGTGTTGTCGGGAGTCTGGTATGAGGCATTAGGTGTTGTCGGGAGTCTGGTATGAGGCATTAGGTGTCAGGAGTCTGGTATGAGGCATTAGGTGTTGTCGGGAGTCTGGTATGAGGCATTAGGTGTCAGGAGTCTGGTATGAGGCATTAGGTGTTGTCGGGAGTCTGGTATGAGGCATTAGGTGTTGTCGGGAGTCTGGTTTGAGGCATTAGGTGTTGTCAGGAGTCTGGTTTGAGGCATTAGGTGTTGTCGGGAGTCTGGTATGAGGCATTAGGTGTTGTCGGGAGTCTCGTATGAGGCATTAGGTGTTGTCGGGAGTCTGGTTTGAGGCATTAGGTGTTGTCGGGAGCCGGTTATGAGGCATTAGGTGTTGTCAGGAGTCTGGTATGAGGCATTAGGTGTTGTCAGGAGTCTGGTATGAGGCATTAGGTGTTGTCGGGAGTCTGGTATGAGGCATTAGGTGTTGTCGGGAGTCTGGTATGAGGCATTAGGTGTCAGGAGTCTGGTATGAGGCATTAGGTGTTGTCGGGAGTCTGGTATGAGGCATTAGGTGTTGTCAGGAGTCTGGTATGAGGCATTAGGTGTTGTCGGGAGTCTGGTATGAGGCATTAGGTGTCAGGAGTCTGGTTTGAGGCATTAGGTGTTGTCGGGAGTCTGGTATGAGGCATTAGGTGTCAGGAGTCTGGTATGAGGCATTAGGTGTTGTCGGGAGTCTGGTATGAGGCATTAGGTGTCAGGAGTCTGGTATGAGGCATTAGGTGTTGTCAGGAGTCTGGTATGAGGCATTAGGTGTTGTCAGGAGTCTGGTATGAGGCATTAGGTGTTGTCGGGAGTCTGGTATGAGGCATTAGGTGTTGTCGGGAGTCTGGTATGAGGCATTAGGTGTCAGGAGTCTGGTTTGAGGCATTAGGTGTTGTCGGGAGTCTGGTATGAGGCATTAGGTGTCAGGAGTCTGGTATGAGGCATTAGGTGTTGTCGGGAGTCTGGTATGAGGCATTAGGTGTTGTCGGGAGTCTGGTTTGAGGCATTAGGTGTTGTCGGGAGTCTGGTATGAGGCATTAGGTGTTGTCGGGAGTCTGGTATGAGGCATTAGGTGTTGTCGGGAGTCTGGTTTGAGGTATTAGGTGTTGTCAGGAGTCTGGTATGAGGCATTAGGTGTTGTCGGGAGTCTGGTATGAGGCATTAGGTGTTGTCGGGAGTCTGGTTTGAGGTATTAGGTGTTGTCGGGAGTCTGTTTTGAGGCATTAGGTGTTGTCGGGAGTCTGGTTTGAGGCATTAGGTGTTGTCGGGAGTCTGGTTTGAGGCATTAGGTGTTGTCGGGAGTCTGGTATGAGGCATTAGGTGTTGTCAGGAGTCTGGTTTGAGGTATTAGGTGTTGTCGGGAGTCTGGTTTGAGGCATTAGGTGTTGTCGGGAGTCTGGTATGAGGCATTAGATGTCAGGAGTCTGGTTTGAGGTATTAGGTGTTGTCGGGAGTCTGGTTTGAGGTATTAGGTGTTGTCGGGAGTCTGGTTTGAGGCATTAGGTGTTGTCAGGAGTCTGGTTTGAGGTATTAGGTGTTGTCAGGAGTCTGGTTTGAGGCATTAGGTGTCAGGAGTCTGGTATGAGGCATTAGGTGTTGTCAGGAGTCTGGTATGAGGCATTAGGTGTTGTCGGGAGTCTGGTTTGAGGCATTAGGTGTTGTCGGGAGTCTGGTTTGAGGTATTAGGTGTTGTCGGGAGTCTGGTTTGAGGCATTAGGTGTTGTCGGGAGTCTGGTTTGAGGCATTAGGTGTTGTCAGGAGTCTGGTATGAGGCATTAGGTGTTGTCGGGAGTCTGGTTTGAGGTATTAGGTGTTGTCGGGAGTCTGGTTTGAGGCATTAGGTGTTGTCGGGAGTCTGGTTTGAGGCATTAGGTGTTGTCAGGAGTCTGGTTTGAGGCATTAGGTGTTGTCGGGAGTCTGGTTTGAGGCATTAGGTGTTGTCGGGAGTCTGGTTTGAGGCATTAGGTGTTGTCGGGAGCCGGTTATGAGGCATTAGGTGTTGTCAGGAGTCTGGTATGAGGCATTAGGTGTTGTCAGGAGTCTGGTATGAGGCATTAGGTGTTGTCGGGAGTCTGGTATGAGGCATTAGGTGTTGTCGGGAGTCTGGTATGAGGCATTAGGTGTTGTCGGGAGTCTGGTATGAGGCATTAGGTGTCAGGAGTCTGGTATGAGGCATTAGGTGTTGTCGGGAGTCTGGTATGAGGCATTAGGTGTCAGGAGTCTGGTATGAGGCATTAGGTGTTGTCGGGAGTCTGGTATGAGGCATTAGGTGTCAGGAGTCTGGTATGAGGCATTAGGTGTTGTCAGGAGTCTGGTATGAGGCATTAGGTGTTGTCGGGAGTCTGGTATGAGGCATTAGGTGTTGTCGGGAGTCTGGTATGAGGCATTAGGTGTTGTCGGGAGTCTGGTATGAGGCATTAGGTGTCAGGAGTCTGGTTTGAGGCATTAGGTGTTGTCGGGAGTCTGGTATGAGGCATTAGGTGTCAGGAGTCTGGTATGAGGCATTAGGTGTTGTCGGGAGTCTGGTATGAGGCATTAGGTGTTGTCGGGAGTCTGGTTTGAGGCATTAGGTGTTGTCGGGAGTCTGGTATGAGGCATTAGGTGTCAGGAGTCTGGTATGAGGCATTAGGTGTTGTCGGGAGTCTGGTATGAGGCATTAGGTGTTGTCGGGAGTCTGGTATGAGGCATTAGGTGTTGTCGGGAGTCTGGTATGAGGCATTAGGTGTCAGGAGTCTGGTATGAGGCATTAGGTGTTGTCGGGAGTCTGGTATGAGGCATTAGGTGTCAGGAGTCTGGTATGAGGCATTAGGTGTTGTCAGGAGTCTGGTATGAGGCATTAGGTGTTGTCGGGAGTCTGGTATGAGGCATTAGGTGTCAGGAGTCTGGTATGAGGCATTAGGTGTTGTCGGGAGTCTGGTATGAGGCATTAGGTGTCAGGAGTCTGGTATGAGGCATTAGGTGTTGTCAGGAGTCTGGTATGAGGCATTAGGTGTTGTCAGGAGTCTGGTATGAGGCATTAGGTGTTGTCGGGAGTCTGGTATGAGGCATTAGGTGTTGTCGGGAGTCTGGTATGAGGCATTAGGTGTCAGGAGTCTGGTTTGAGGCATTAGGTGTTGTCGGGAGTCTGGTATGAGGCATTAGGTGTCAGGAGTCTGGTATGAGGCATTAGGTGTTGTCGGGAGTCTGGTATGAGGCATTAGGTGTTGTCGGGAGTCTGGTATGAGGCATTAGGTGTTGTCGGGAGTCTGGTATGAGGCATTAGGTGTTGTCAGGAGTCTGGTATGAGGCATTAGGTGTTGTCGGGAGTCTGGTATGAGGCATTAGGTGTTGTCGGGAGTCTGGTATGAGGCATTAGGTGTCAGGAGTCTGGTTTGAGGCATTAGGTGTTGTCGGGAGTCTGGTATGAGGCATTAGGTGTCAGGAGTCTGGTATGAGGCATTAGGTGTTGTCGGGAGTCTGGTATGAGGCATTAGGTGTTGTCGGGAGTCTGGTTTGAGGCATTAGGTGTTGTCGGGAGTCTGGTATGAGGCATTAGGTGTTGTCGGGAGTCTGGTATGAGGCATTAGGTGTTGTCGGGAGTCTGGTTTGAGGTATTAGGTGTTGTCAGGAGTCTGGTATGAGGCATTAGGTGTTGTCGGGAGTCTGGTATGAGGCATTAGGTGTTGTCGGGAGTCTGGTTTGAGGTATTAGGTGTTGTCGGGAGTCTGTTTTGAGGCATTAGGTGTTGTCGGGAGTCTGGTTTGAGGCATTAGGTGTTGTCGGGAGTCTGGTTTGAGGCATTAGGTGTTGTCGGGAGTCTGGTATGAGGCATTAGGTGTTGTCAGGAGTCTGGTTTGAGGTATTAGGTGTTGTCGGGAGTCTGGTTTGAGGCATTAGGTGTTGTCGGGAGTCTGGTATGAGGCATTAGATGTCAGGAGTCTGGTTTGAGGTATTAGGTGTTGTCGGGAGTCTGGTTTGAGGTATTAGGTGTTGTCGGGAGTCTGGTTTGAGGTATTAGGTGTTGTCAGGAGTCTGGTTTGAGGTATTAGGTGTTGTCAGGAGTCTGGTTTGAGGCATTAGGTGTCAGGAGTCTGGTATGAGGCATTAGGTGTTGTCAGGAGTCTGGTATGAGGCATTAGGTGTTGTCGGGAGTCTGGTTTGAGGCATTAGGTGTTGTCGGGAGTCTGGTTTGAGGTATTAGGTGTTGTCGGGAGTCTGGTTTGAGGCATTAGGTGTTGTCGGGAGTCTGGTTTGAGGCATTAGGTGTTGTCAGGAGTCTGGTATGAGGCATTAGGTGTTGTCGGGAGTCTGGTTTGAGGTATTAGGTGTTGTCGGGAGTCTGGTTTGAGGCATTAGGTGTTGTCGGGAGTCTGGTTTGAGGCATTAGGTGTTGTCGGGAGTCTGGTTTGAGGCATTAGGTGTTGTCGGGAGTCTGGTTTGAGGCATTAGGTGTTGTCGGGAGTCTGGTTTGAGGCATTAGGTGTTGTCGGGAGCCGGTTATGAGGCATTAGGTGTTGTCAGGAGTCTGGTATGAGGCATTAGGTGTTGTCAGGAGTCTGGTTTGAGGCATTAGGTGTTGTCGGGAGTCTGGTATGAGGCATTAGGTGTTGTCGGGAGTCTGGTATGAGGCATTAGGTGTTGTCGGGAGTCTGGTATGAGGCATTAGGTGTCAGGAGTCTGGTATGAGGCATTAGGTGTTGTCGGGAGTCTGGTATGAGGCATTAGGTGTCAGGAGTCTGGTATGAGGCATTAGGTGTTGTCGGGAGTCTGGTATGAGGCATTAGGTGTTGTCGGGAGTCTGGTTTGAGGCATTAGGTGTTGTCAGGAGTCTGGTTTGAGGCATTAGGTGTTGTCGGGAGTCTGGTATGAGGCATTAGGTGTTGTCGGGAGTCTCGTATGAGGCATTAGGTGTTGTCGGGAGTCTGGTTTGAGGCATTAGGTGTTGTCGGGAGCCGGTTATGAGGCATTAGGTGTTGTCAGGAGTCTGGTATGAGGCATTAGGTGTTGTCAGGAGTCTGGTATGAGGCATTAGGTGTTGTCGGGAGTCTGGTATGAGGCATTAGGTGTTGTCGGGAGTCTGGTATGAGGCATTAGGTGTCAGGAGTCTGGTATGAGGCATTAGGTGTTGTCGGGAGTCTGGTATGAGGCATTAGGTGTTGTCGGGAGTCTGGTATGAGGCATTAGGTGTCAGGAGTCTGGTTTGAGGCATTAGGTGTTGTCGGGAGTCTGGTATGAGGCATTAGGTGTCAGGAGTCTGGTATGAGGCATTAGGTGTTGTCAGGAGTCTGGTATGAGGCATTAGGTGTTGTCGGGAGTCTGGTATGAGGCATTAGGTGTTGTCGGGAGTCTGGTATGAGGCATTAGGTGTCAGGAGTCTGGTTTGAGGCATTAGGTGTTGTCGGGAGTCTGGTATGAGGCATTAGGTGTCAGGAGTCTGGTATGAGGCATTAGGTGTTGTCGGGAGTCTGGTATGAGGCATTAGGTGTTGTCGGGAGTCTGGTTTGAGGCATTAGGTGTTGTCGGGAGTCTGGTATGAGGCATTAGGTGTTGTCGGGAGTCTGGTATGAGGCATTAGGTGTTGTCGGGAGTCTGGTTTGAGGTATTAGGTGTTGTCAGGAGTCTGGTATGAGGCATTAGGTGTTGTCGGGAGTCTGGTATGAGGCATTAGGTGTTGTCGGGAGTCTGGTTTGAGGTATTAGGTGTTGTCGGGAGTCTGGTTTGAGGCATTAGGTGTTGTCGGGAGTCTGGTTTGAGGCATTAGGTGTTGTCGGGAGTCTGGTTTGAGGCATTAGGTGTTGTCGGGAGTCTGGTATGAGGCATTAGGTGTTGTCAGGAGTCTGGTTTGAGGTATTAGGTGTTGTCGGGAGTCTGGTTTGAGGCATTAGGTGTTGTCGGGAGTCTGGTATGAGGCATTAG
Source organism: Bufo bufo (assembly GCF_905171765.1). Lineage (NCBI taxonomy): Eukaryota > Metazoa > Chordata > Amphibia > Anura > Bufonidae > Bufo > Bufo bufo. Next base: position 33,770,419 of record NC_053392.1, on the reverse strand, counting down.
ATGTCAGGAGTCTGGTTTGAGGTATTAGGTGTTGTCGGGAGTCTGGTTTGAGGTATTAGGTGTTGTCGGGAGTCTGGTTTGAGGTATTAGGTGTTGTCAGGAGTCTGGTTTGAGGTATTAGGTGTCAGGAGTCTGGTATGAGGCATTAGGTGTTGTCAGGAGTCTGGTTTGAGGCATTAGGTGTCAGGAGTCTGGTATGAGGCATTAGGTGTTGTCAGGAGTCTGGTTTGAGGCATTAGGTGTTGTCGGGAGTCTGGTATGAGGCATTAGGTGTTGTCGGGAGTCTGGTATGAGGCATTAGATGTCAGGAGTCTGGTTTGAGGTATTAGGTGTTGTCAGGAGTCTGGTTTGAGGTATTAGGTGTTGTCGGGAGTCTGGTTTGAGGTATTAGGTGTTGTCGGGAGTCTGGTTTGAGGCATTAGGTGTTGTCGGGAGTCTGGTATGAGGCATTAGATGTCAGGAGTCTGGTTTGAGGTATTAGGTGTTGTCGGGAGTCTGGTTTGAGGTATTAGGTGTTGTCGGGAGTCTGGTTTGAGGTATTAGGTGTTGTCAGGAGTCTGGTTTGAGGTATTAGGTGTTGTCAGGAGTCTGGTTTGAGGCATTAGGTGTCAGGAGTCTGGTATGAGGCATTAGGTGTTGTCAGGAGTCTGGTTTGAGGCATTAGGTGTTGTCGGGAGTCTGGTATGAGGCATTAGGTGTTGTCGGGAGTCTGGTTTGAGGCATTAGGTGTTGTAGGGAGTCTGGTTTGAGGTATTAGGTGTTGTCGGGAGTCTGGTTTGAGGTATTAGGTGTTGTCGGGAGTCTGGTTTGAGGTATTAGGTGTTGTCGGGAGTCTGGTTTGAGGCATTAGGTGTTGTCGGGAGTCTGGTTTGAGGCATTAGGTGTTGTCAGGAGTCTGGTATGAGGCATTAGGTGTTGTCGGGAGTCTGGTTTGAGGTATTAGGTGTTGTCGGGAGTCTGGTTTGAGGCATTAGGTGTTGTCGGGAGTCTGGTTTGAGGCATTAGATGTCAGGAGTCTGGTTTGAGGCATTAGGTGTTGTCGGGAGTCTGGTTTGAGGCATTAGGTGTCAGGAGTCTGGTATGAGGCATTAGGTGTCAGGAGTCTGGTTTGAGGTATTAGGTGTTGTCGGGAGTCTGGTTTGAGGTATTAGGTGTTGTCAGGAGTCTGTTTTGAGGTATTAGGTGTTGTCGGGAGTCTGGTTTGAGGCATTAGGTGTCAGGAGTCTGGTATGAGGCATTAGGTGTTGTCAGGAGTCTGGTTTGAGGCATTAGGTGTTGTCGGGAGTCTGGTATGAGGCATTAGGTGTTGTCGGGAGTCTGGTTTGAGGCATTAGGTGTTGTCGGGAGTCTGGTTTGAGGCATTAGGTGTTGTCAGGAGTCTGGTATGAGGCATTAGGTGTTGTCGGGAGTCTGGTTTGAGGTATTAGGTGTTGTCGGGAGTCTGGTTTGAGGCATTAGGTGTTGTCGGGAGTCTGGTTTGAGGCATTAGGTGTTGTCAGGAGTCTGGTTTGAGGCATTAGGTGTTGTCGGGAGTCTGGTTTGAGGCATTAGGTGTTGTCGGGAGTCTGGTTTGAGGCATTAGGTGTTGTCGGGAGCCGGTTATGAGGCATTAGGTGTTGTCAGGAGTCTGGTATGAGGCATTAGGTGTTGTCAGGAGTCTGGTATGAGGCATTAGGTGTTGTCGGGAGTCTGGTATGAGGCATTAGGTGTTGTCAGGAGTCTGGTATGAGGCATTAGGTGTTGTCAGGAGTCTGGTATGAGGCATTAGGTGTTGTCGGGAGTCTGGTTTGAGGCATTAGGTGTTGTCGGGAGTCTGGTTTGAGGTATTAGCTGTTGTCGGGAGTCTGGTTTGAGGCATTAGGTGTTGTCGGGAGTCTGGTTTGAGGCATTAGGTGTTGTCGGGAGTCTGGTTTGAGGTATTAGCTGTTGTCGGGAGTCTGGTTTGAGGCATTAGGTGTCAGGAGTCTGGTATGAGGCATTAGGTGTTGTCAGGAGTCTGGTATGAGGCATTAGGTGTTGTCGAGAGTCTGGTTTGAGGTATTAGGTGTTGTCAGGAGTCTGGTTTGAGGCATTAGGTGTTGTCGGGAGTCTGGTTTGAGGCATTAGGTGTTGTCAGGAGTCTGGTTTGAGGTATTAGGTGTCAGGAGTCTGGTTTGAGGCATTAGGTGTTGTCGGGAGTCTGGTATGAGGCATTAGGTGTTGTCGGGAGTCTGGTTTGAGGCATTAGGTGTTGTCAGGAGTCTGGTTTGAGGCATTAGGTGTCAGGAGTCTGGTTTGAGGCATTAGGTGTTGTCGGGAGTCTGGTATGAGGCATTAGGTGTTGTCGGGAGTCTGGTTTGAGGTATTAGGTGTTGTCGGGAGTCTGGTTTGAGGCATTAGGTGTTGTCGGGAGTCTGGTTTGAGGCATTAGGTGTTGTCAGGAGTCTGGTATGAGGCATTAGGTGTTGTCGGGAGTCTGGTTTGAGGCATTAGGTGTTGTCGGGAGTCTGGTTTGAGGCATTAGGTGTTGTCGGGAGTCTGGTTTGAGGTATTAGGTGTTGTCGGGAGTCTGGTTTGAGGTATTAGGTGTTGTCAGGAGTCTGGTTTGAGGCATTAGGTGTTGTCGGGAGTCTGGTTTGAGGCATTAGGTGTTGTCAGGAGTCTGGTATGAGGCATTAGGTGTTGTCGGGAGTCTGGTTTGAGGTATTAGGTGTTGTCGGGAGTCTGGTTTGCGGTATTAGGTGTTGTCGGGAGTCTGGTTTGAGGTATTAGGTGTTGTCGGGAGTCTGGTTTGAGGCATTAGGTGTTGTCAGGAGTCTGGTATGAGGCATTAGCTCAGTGTTAACCAACCAGTGGCCCCCAAGCCGCCTGCATGTGATCCTAGACACTCATTTACACACCAGATGTCACTGCCGCACTGTAATGAGGGCAAATCTGACAAGTTCGTTCTTTTGTACATGCTTCATGAGTTTGTTCATTGTCTTTATATTCTTCGCTTAATAAAGTTCGTTCATGCTAGTGTTATTATTTTATATACAATAAAGTTAATTAAAAAAAAAGTGTAAGTAAAACGCATGCGCGCTCCCATTGACAGTTGCGTGCGCGCTCACGTGACGGGCGGGTCCCCGGGAGCTGCTGCGGCAGGGGGCGCGCATTGGGGGGAGGGGCCGCCATTTTGTCCCGGCGAGGCCCTAGAGGAGGAGTCTGCAGGAGAAGGGAAGAGACACAGGGAGGAGGAGAGCCCGGCCAGCAGCACGATACGGAGCGGCTTGTTGTCAGCGGGTGTGCCCGGTACTGGGGAGGGGCCCGTGTATGACGAGACCGCCGAGCGGCGGCCGCGACTGATAGGAGAGGGGTCCCCGGAGGAGACACAGGGCCCATGGCGAAGAAGACGTACGACCTGCTCTTCAAGCTGCTGCTCATAGGAGACTCGGGGGTGGGAAAGACCTGCGTCCTCTTCCGCTTCTCGGATGATGCCTTCAACACCACCTTCATCTCCACCATCGGTGAGTCAGGGGCCCCCGGGGCCACACTACGACCTCCGAGGCCTGTCGTACTCATAGACCCCACCTACATGTATACAGGGCCCCCGGGGCCACACTGCTAACTGTGAGGCCTGTCCTACAGATAGGCCCCACCTACATGTATACAGGGCCCCCGGGGCCACACTGCTGCCAGTGAGGCCTGTCCTACAGATAGCCCCCACCTCCATGTATACAGGGCCCCCGGGGCCACACTACGACCTCCGAGGCCTGTCGTACTCATAGGCCCCACCTACATGTATACAGGGCCCCCGGGGCCACACTGCTAACTGTGAGGCCTGTCCTACAGATAGGCCCCACCTCCATGTATACAGGGCCCCCGGGGCCACACTACTAACTGTGAGGCCTGTCCTACTGATAGGCCCCACCTCTATGTATACAGGGCCCCCGGGGCCACACTACTAACTGTGAGGCCTGTCCTACAGATAGACCCCACCTACATGTATATAGGGCCCCCGGGGCCACTCTGCTAACTGTGAGGCCTGTCGTACTCATAGACCCCACCTCCATGTATACAGGGCCCTTTAGGGCCACACTACTACCTCTGTGGCCTGTCGTACTCATAGGCCCCACCTACATGTTTACAGGGCCCCCAAGGGCCACACTGATGTCAGTGAGGCCTGTCCTACAGATAGACCCCCACCTACATGTATACTGGGCCCCCGGGCCACACTACTAACTGTGGGGCCTGTCCTACAGATAGACCCCACCTCCATGTATACAGGGCCCCCAAGGGCCACACTACTAACTGTGAGGCCTGTCCTACAGATGGACCCCACCTCCATGTATACAGGGCCCCCGGGGCCACACTACTAGCTGTGAGGCCTGTCCTACAGATAGCCCCCACCTCCATGTATACAGGGCCCCCGGGGCCACTCTGCTAACTGTGAGGCCTGTCGTACTCATAGACCCCACCTCCATGTATACAGGGCCCTTTAGGGCCACACTACTACCTCTGTGGCCTGTCGTACTCATAGGCCCCACCTACATGTTTACAGGGCCCCCAAGGGCCACACTGATGTCAGTGAGGCCTGTCCTACAGATAGACCCCCACCTACATGTATACTGGGCCCCCGGGCCACACTACTAACTGTGGGGCCTGTCCTACAGATAGACCCCACCTACATGTATACAGGGCCTCCAAGGGCCACACTGCTAACTGAGGCCTGTCTTACAGATAGACCCCACCTCCATGTATACAGGGCCCCCGGGGCCACACTGGTAACTGAGGCCTGTCCTACAGATAGACCCCACCTACATGTATACAGGGCCTCCAAGGGCCACACTGCTAACTGAGGCCTGTCTTACAGATAGACCCCACCTCCATGTATACAGGGCCCCCGGGGCCACACTGGTAACTGAGGCCTGTCCTACTGATAGACCCCACCTCCATGTATACAGGGCCCCTAGGGCCACACTAGTAACTGTGAGGCCTGTCCTACTGATAGACCCCACCTCCATGTATACAGGGCCCCTAGGGCCACACTAGTAACTGTGAGGCCTGTCCTACTGATAGACCCCACCTCCATGTATACAGGGCCCCTAGGGCCACACTAGTAACTGTGAGGCCTGTCCTACTGATAGACCCCACCTCCATGTGTACAGGGCCCCCTCGTAGCAGTAATTCTGCGGCTTGTGCTGTCCTACACTGAGCCAGCAGTCTGTATTTATACAGGGCCCCGGGGCCACCACTGCTATAGGCGGTCCTATATACAGACAGACCCCACGTGTCTAAGGCGACTTTCACACTGGCGTTTTGGTTTCCGTTTGCGATCCGTTCAGGGCTCAGCGGTACTAAACGGATCAGTTTTGCCCTAATGGATTCTGAATGGAGAAGGATCCGCTCAGAATGCATCCGTTTGCCTCCGATCAGTCTCCGCTCCGGAGCCTGCAGCGTTTTTCTATCCGTCCTGGGATGCGGCGCGAGACGGGATGGATCCGTTTTCTGACACAATAGGAAACGGATCCGTCCTGGCTATGTTACAGATAATACATCCGGATCCATTCATGACGGATGCATGCGGTTCTATTATTGTAACGGATCCGTTTTTGCAGATCCGTGACGGATACGCACCAAACGCGAGTGTGAAAGTAGCCTAACACCGAGACCTAAGAGCCAGACATAGTGACCCAGGGGCCCCAGGAACCTGACAATATCTCAGACAACTCTGTAACCCTGGAGCCACAGTGTGTAGTGGGAGGTGTAGTAATGGGGACATCACCTATAGCAGGAGTCTGCCACCTCCGGCACTGCGAGCGTTAACAGCCGCACAGTGGGCATACTGGGAGTTGTAGTTTCACAGCAGCTGGAGAGCCGAAGGTTGCTGATCCATAACCTGTAGTAATATACGGATCCGGAGGTGACGTCCCCTGTAGTAATATACGGATCCGGAGGTGACGTCCCCTGTAGTAATATACGGATCCGGAGGTGACGCCCCCTATAGTAATATACAGATCCGGAGGTGACGTCCCCTGTAGTAATATACGGATCCGGAGGTGACGTCCCCTGTAGTAATATACGGATCCGGAGGTGACGTCCCCTGTAGTAATATACGGATCCGGAGGTGACGTCCCCTGTAGTAATATACGGAGCCGGAGGTGACGTCCCCTGTAGTAATATACGGATCCGGAGGTGACGTCCCCTGTAGTAATATACGGAGCCGGAGGTGACGTCCCCTGTAGTAATATACGGATCCGGAGGTGACGTCCCCTGTAGTAATATACGGATCCGGAGGTGACGTCCCCTGTAGTAATATACGGATCCGGAGGTGACGTCCCCTGTAGTAATATACGGATCCGGAGGTGACGTCCCCTGTAGTAATATACGGATCCGGAGGTGACGCCCCCTGTAGTAATATACGGATCCGGAGGTGACGCCCCCTGTAGTAATATACGGATCCGGAGGTGACGCCCCCTGTAGTAATATACGGATCCGGAGGTGACGCCCCCTGTAGTAATATACGGATCCGGAGGTGACGTCCCCTGTAGTAATATACGGATCCGGAGGTGACGCCCCCTGTAGTAATATACGGATCCGGAGCTGACGTCCCCTGTAGTAATATACGGATCCGGAGGTGACGTCCCCTGTAGTAATATACGGATCCGGAGGTGACGTCCCCTGTAGTAATATACGGATCCGGAGGTGACGCCCCCTGTAGTAATATACGGATCCGGAGGTGACGTCCCCTGTAGTAATATACGGATCCGGAGGTGACGCCCCCTGTAGTAATATACGGATCCGGAGCTGACGCCCCCTGTAGTAATATACGGATCCGGAGCTGACTCCCCCTGTAGTAATATACGGATCCGGAGGTGACGCCCCCTGTAGTAATATACGGATCCGGAGGTGACGTCCCCTGTAGTAATATACGGATCCGGAGGTGACGCCCCCTGTAGTAATATACGGATCCGGAGGTGACGCCCCCTGTAGTAATATACGGATCCGGAGCTGACTCCCCCTGTAGTAATATACGGATCCGGAGGTGACGCCCCCTGTAGTAATATACGGATCCGGAGGTGACGCCCCCTGTAGTAATATACGGATCCGGAGGTGACGCCCCCTGTAGTAATATACGGATCCGGAGGTGACGCCCCCTGTAGTAATATACGGATCCGGAGGTGACGTCCCCTGTAGTAATATACGGATCCGGAGGTGACGTCCCCTGTAGTAATATACGGATCCGGAGGTGACGCCCCCTGTAGTAATATACGGATCCGGAGGTGACGCCCCCTGTAGTAATATACGGATCCGGAGGTGACGCCCCCTGTAGTAATATACGGATCCGGAGGTGACGCCCATTGTAGTAATATACGGATCCGGAGGTGACGCCCCCTGTAGTAATATACGGATCCGGAGGTGACGCCCCCTGTAGTAATATACGGATCCGGAGGTGACGCCCCCTGTAGTAATATACGGATCCGGAGCTGACGCCCCCTGTAGTAATATACGGATCCGGAGGTGACGCCCCCTGTAGTAATATACGGATCCGGAGGTGACGCCCCCTGTAGTAATATACGGATCCGGAGGTGACGCCCCCTGTAGTAATATACGGATCCGGAGGTGACGCCCCCTGTAGTAATATACGGATCCGGAGGTGGCGTCCCCTGTAGTAATATACGGATCCGGAGGTGACGCCCCCTGTAGTAATATACGGATCCGGAGGTGACGTCCCCTGTAGTAATATACGGATCCGGAGGTGACGTCCCCTGTAGTAATATACGGATCCGGAGGTGACGTCCCCTGTAGTAATATACGGATCCGGAGGTGACGCCCCCTGTAGTAATATACGGATCCGGAGGTGCAGTGATGCGGTGACTCCCTGTGGTCCTGGTCAGTAGGGCCCCGTACCTGAGGCTGCAGTTCTGGGGTGTTGCCCTTTTTAGTTGCTCTTTGTATGCCTTCCAGTTTTTGCTGATGTGACCACCGTTGTGTGATCCGTGTTCCACCAGCCGTGGCCTCCTCTGATATGAAGCGTGGAGGTCTCTGTAGGGATGACTCCGGCCGTCTCCTGCTCTCATGTGGTCTAAGCCTCGGGCTGGTGATTGGCAGTGGAGACTGAGGTCGCACTACATTTTTTCCAGAAGAGTAAAAATACTCCTCCGACCATTTTTGAGGAGTATTTTTACCCGAGGAGGAGTGCGACACTTGCAGTAATTCACACAACCAGGGGCCACTACTGGTCTACAGAACATCAGGCTGTCATAGCATCCAGTCCAATATGGCGGATCTTCCCTGTACTCTACTACTTGGCTAGGACGTATACATGTGTGTGGGGCAGCGTGTGATGATCACACACCGTTTAGTCGCACGCTGCTGTCACCTTGTTCTGCGTCCACCTTCATGTCCGGGCCCAGTCTTTAGCTTCACCACCGCCAGGGTCCTTGTGCAGCGCGCCCGGGACTCCATATTTAAACATCCCCTGGGAGCCGGCCTCTCCTCCTTCCAGCGCCCGCTGGCCTCCCCTGATGCAGGGCCTGTACCGCTCATGCGCCCGCCCAAACTAACCAATAGCAAAGCTCCTTGCTGTCCGTAGCTTTGCTATTGGTTACTGCGGGCTCAGGCAGCACCGCTGCGCGCCCTACGCTGATGAAAAGCAGGGAAAAGTCTAAGGCGTACTGACTTTTTCCAGGGAGTGAAATGGCCTAAGCAGGCGTCATTGCCACCTCTGAGTGGAGACCTCTTTCAGTTGTCAAACCAGTTTCTGGAGTTTTGTCTAACTTTACACCGACAAGTTTTGTACACAAGAGGCGCCGGGTGGGTGCGCTTGGACAGGGTCACGGATGTACCACGGCTCCTCCTGTTCTTTTAGGTGTATAGAAGTAATGGGGGTGTTTTTGATAGGAACCCGCTACGAGCAGCGCCCCACTTAGTCTTGGTGCACCTGCCAGAGTTTTGCCCCCTCTCTACGGATCACACTGGGTTCCTTCTTCACCATGTGTGCAGTGCGATGACCAGTGTGTCCTGGACGACTCCTCCTTAGAGTTCCTCGTCAGTGACAGCTGTAAGGACACATGGTATCTGCACCGTCGGTGGCCTGAGAACAGTTGTCTCCTCCATAGCAGCGACTTCCAGTCCTCTGGTGACAGCGTTGACCGGAAATAAATCCTCTCCGAGCTGGAACGTGTCAGCATTTCTTTGCCCGGCTGTCACGATTGGAGGCCTTCTCTCCTGCACCTTCTGTTGGACTCCTGGTGGTCGGACGTGTGCTCAGATGTTGGATAGTTTTTCATCCTGGATTTTTCTTGCATAGCCCTGGGGGGAGGCCTGGTTCTAACCACTTGGCAGCCAAGATTTTCATGGGTGTCCAAAACATCCCCCAGACGCCTAGAGAAGACACCAACTCTGGGCACTCCTCATTCAGCTGTGATACCAGCCACAAGCATCATGGAGGTGCCCTGCGGTTTGTCATGGGTGCAGGACTTCTGACCTATCCCATGATCGAAGATGAGGACTGTTCTCTTGGAAGGTCCTTGTTTTTTGGCTGCTACGTCCAGGGTTTGGATCTCGACCCGTCTGAGCTGCAGACACTAAACCATTTTTTGGGGGAATTGTCTACTGATAAACAGAAGAAGGTTCAGGAGTGAATTCTTTGAAAGTCAGAGCCGTGGATCCCGGCCAACGTGGGTGGAGTCCATGGGCCGCGTGTGAAGATCCTCTGGGCGTTCACGTCTTCAGATCCTGAAGTCTAGTAAAGGAATGCCGGCAATTATAAGATTAAGCAGTGGCTGTCCACCCCTGTGGTGGAGAGGAGGCGGCAGCTCTGGTGCTGCTTCTATCCCCCCCGGAGCGTTCTGGACCTCAGTGTCTGATCGTGACTCGTGCGGTTGACTCCAGTGATCTGGTCCTTCCAGAGGCTCCGAGCACACAGAACCTGTGTGCGGAGGGCGACCACCACCTTCATACCGGACTATAAGACTCTGCCTGTCCTGGTCACTGTGCAGCAGTATGTCAGTCATCTCCTGCTTGTTCAGTGGCTAATATAACAACTACATGTCCCAGCATGCACATCACCAGGGCAAGTCATTTGTTTCCCCTGTAAGGAGCATGTCTGACCGCAGGTAATGTATGTATGCAGTGGCTCTACGAGCAGAATAGTGAGTGCAGCTCTGGAGTATAATACAGGATGTAACTCAGGATCAGTACAGGATAAGTAATGTAATGTATGTACACAGTGACTGCACCAGCAGAATAGTGAGTGCAGCTCTGGAGTATAATACAGGATGTAACTCAGGATCAGTACAGGATAAGTAATGTAATGTATGTACACAGTGACTGCACCAGGAGAATAGTGAGTGCAGCTCTGGAGTATAATACAGGATGTAACTCTGGATCAGTACAGGATGAGTAATGTAATGTATGTACACAGTGACTGCACCAGCAGAATAGTGAGTGCAGCTCTGGAGTATAATACAGGATGTAACTCAGGATCAGTACAGGATAAGTAATGTATATACACAGTGACTGCACCAGCAGAATAGTGAGTGCAGCGCTGGAGTATAATACATGATGTGACTCAGGATCAGTACAGGATAAGTAATGTATGTACACAGTGACTGCACCAGCAGAATAGTGAGTGCAGCTCTGGAGTATAATACAGGATGTAACTCAGGATCAGTACAGGATAAGTAATGTATGTACACAGTGACTGCACCAGCAGAATAGTGAGTGCAGCTCTGGAGTATAATACAGGATGTAACTCTGGATCAGTACAGGATGAGTAATGTAATGTATGTACACAGTGACTGCACCAGCAGAATAGTGAGTGCAGCTCTGGAGTATAATACAGGATGTAACTCAGGATCAGTACAGGATAAGTAATGTAATGTATGTACACAGTGACTGCACCAGCAGAATAGTGAGTGCAGCTCTGGAGTATTATACAGGATATAACTCAGGATCAGTACAGGATAAGTAATGTAATGTATATACACAGTGACTGCACCAGCAGAATAGTGAGTGCAGCTCTGGAGTATTATACAGGATATAACTCAGGATCAGTACAGAATAAGTAATGTAATGTCTGTACACAGTGACTCCACCAGCAGAATAATGAGTGCAGCTCTAGATTATCTTACAGGATGTAACTCAGGATCAGTATAGAATAAGCAGTGACTACCAGAAAAACTGAGTGCAGCTCTGGAGTATAATACAGGATGTTACTCAGGATCAGTACAGGATAAGTAATGTATGTACACAGTGACTGCACCAGCAGAATAGTGAGTGCAGCTCTGGAGTATAATACAGGATGTAACTCAGGATAAGTAATGTAATGTATGTACACAGTGACTGCACCAGCAGAATAGTGAGTGCAGCTCTGGAGTATAATACAGGATGTAACTCAGGATAAGTAATGTAATGTATGTACACAGTGACTCCACCAGCAGAATAGTGAGTGCAGCTCTGGAGTATAATACAGGATGTACCTCAGGATCAGTAATGTACGTCTGTATATAGACGGGTGGTCATGTATGCACGGTATAAGGTAAGGCAGCTGTGCGGACGAGGTTCCCGGTCCCCAGTATTGGCGGCTGCTCCTGGCTGAGGCTCATATACACTTGAGGTGTTGCTGGAGACGTCTTTGAGGTGTGAATAAGGCAGTCACGTAGGGAGCTGTAGGTTGAGCCGTTCTGTGCCTCAGGTGGAGCACAAGTCACTTGTCTCGTCTTGCAGAGCAGAATGTGCCAGGTGTCCACCATACAGGAGACATTACCCGCTGCTCATGGTGCCCTCTGCCCCTGTGGTGTGGGTGTCGTACGCTCTCACCAGTCTAGTAACGTGACAGATGACATTGTGCACGCTGCTCTGAAGCCCCTCCAGGCAGAATGGGGGAATGTGTTCATGGCATAAAAATAACCAGTGTCTATGACGCCGCACACGTGGCCAGGCTTGTCTGCTGGGGCCGGGCCCATCTGAGCAACAGGTCCATGTGCCGCTGCTGGAATCTCAGGGTCTTAAAGGGGTTGGCCAGGATCGGGAAAACATGGCTGCTTTCTTCGGCAGTAGCAGCACACCTGTCTGTGGGTTGTTATGATCTGCAATATCACACTCGGCCTGTGCACAGGTGTGGCGCTGTTTTTGGGGAAAGCAGAGCTGTTTCATCTCCGTCAAGGTGAACAAGCAGAGCTGTAGTGTAAAGCATGTCAGGTGGAGGGATCTTCTGGTGTAGCAGTATGTGGGTTATAGACCACCTTATCTGCCCCTCCCTCATTTATGGCCTAGAGGGATGGACGGCGTTTTGTGCTCAGGTGGCGACTGTGGAGCTGAGATAAGGATCAGGCAGCTGGAATTAAACATGTCCGATCCATCTGTATTGTGGAGGGGGATGAGCTGCGGCCAGGAGTCTGGCCTTCTCACCATGCTCGGCCACACTGGAGGTTCAGGAGAGAAGTCTGTATTGTGGCTGTGTTTTAGCTCGGATTGTTGGCGCTGACACTGTAACAAACCTCCAGCTGTGTGCGCAGGTCTAGGATCAGTTGTCAGCCGCTTCTTGATAATCATGGGGCGTAGGGTCACAAAAATATACTGGAACGTGGGATAATGGAGAAGTATTTTACCTAGGGCATCGGTGAACTGGCGAGACATCTGTCTGTGGAATACAATGTGGGAGCTACAGTGAGGACTGACACAGGAGATAGACTCTCGTGTGTGGAGACAGGGACGTCCTCTAATCCAGCGTCTGGCGCTCCGGAATGTAATGCAGGGTGCGGTAGGTGATCATGTGGCGGGGCCCCCGGGATCGGGTGTCTGGTTTTAGGCCGCTGCACTAAATGCTGCTGCTCATGTAAAATTGATGGCGGTAGCAGGAGGAGACAAAGGCTGCGGGCCATGGCCTGACACCCGAGACGCCTTCGGCACAAAGCGCGGCGCACATCGGGTTACCAGCAGCTGCTGACTGCAGTGTTCAAGGTCTCCGCTTGCTGGCAGTGAATAGAAGCATTCCAGCTTGTCCTGCACAGATGTTTTGGTACTTAGCTCTACCTGCTCCCAGGTGTGGAGGGAAAGTGACCATCGCCCATGATGCCGTGTGCAGGGTCCCGGGTGAGGCCGGGCAGAGTGCAGCCATTGTTCCCGCAGCGTCACTCGCTAATTATACGTGTGGGGTGTCTGCCGCCCTGTTCAGGCTTGTTACCCACTGCTCCCTCATGCATCAGGCCGAGATGTGAGACTTCCCACCCCCCAGAGAGGAGCGCCATCATTGTCTGCAACCCTAAGCCTCCTTGTTTGTGAATAGAATTCAAAAACAGAAGTGCAGACTGACACAGGGTGAGAGGAGCTTGTGACTGCACCTCCCCATGAACCTGGGGGGGGTGAGGCTGCACCTTTTTATATGTAGACTTAATCTGATGTTACATAGGACTGCAGGCGACGCCTATTGTACCGCCGTGTGGGGTAGCTCGGTAGTGTGCAGGTTGTGAAGAGTTCAGTGACGATCCCGGCTCTGCTGCATCTGGCTGAGCGCTGCAGGGAGGCTGCCTCTGGAGTTTAGGAAACGTTCATTCGGTCACTTTGTCTCGGAAGTTCCCCGCCCCCCAACCCCAGCAGGCTCTGCTGTAAATAACAGGGGCTGACATGGGACTGCAGGGTGATCCCAGTGCTGACTTCACCCCTCAGGAATGTAGCTGCTGGGACAATGAGGGGCTCGTGCATCACCCCCTGTTAACCCTTTACCGGCTTCAGTCTGTAGCATTTCAATCGCTTTATCATGTCCTATACTCCAGTTACACCCAGAGCAGCAGACTGATGTGGTGCTTGCAGCTCTGGATGTGACTGGAGTATGATGGGCTATAACACAAGTACGGTAGGGTTACATCCAGAAGCGTCAGAGTTCTCCCACCAGGATGGCGTTAAATTAGGGGTTGCTCTTCTTGTAAATGGCAGAGCAGACAGGACTGACATGTAATGAGTGTGAGCTCTGCAGCCAAGGTGTCCACCGTTGTGTATGAGGATGATCCAGCACCTCTCAATCTGTGGCACCCTGCTTGTCATCATATGGTGGAGAATGCATCACTTTTCCTGACCCAGTCCTGCTTGAACAGCTGAGGGTTTGTTACAATGTATCCCCGGCCCTCCTGCCCCGAGGGTTGCAGCGCGTCCCCGGCCCTCCTGCCCCGAGGGTTGCAGCGCGTCCCCGGCCCTCCTGCCCCGAGGGTTGCAGCGCGTCCCCGGCCCTCCTGCCCGTTAAGCACATGAACACACATCTCTCTTCCGTCCTGTTTGTTACAGTGTATCAGTCCAGAGTCCAGTCCTCACAGATCATTGTCGAGACTGGATATTGTAGCAAACCCTCAGCTGTGAGAGGTATGAGTGTGAGCCTGTGGATGTGAATAGGAGGGTTCCCGCGGTCAGTCCCCTTGGGCCGGCTCTGCAGTGTGCGCCCGCAGTGACATGAGCCGCGCAGGCTGACAAGCGTCCATTGATTGCAGCCTCGGCAGTGAATGGAGTGCTGGAATGCCAGCCCCGCTGCCCTTTGTTGTCCTCTGTGTGTGTTCTTTCATCGCAGCAGAGAATTTGGTCCTTTGTGTCTTTCTGTGACTTGTTCCCGGACCCTGGGAAGCTGCCCCCCCCCAGTACCCAGCGGCTGTGGTGCCGCCTCCTGTGCCCGGGCAGTCTGGGAGCTGCTTGTGATTGTGTAAGCGGCCATGTCTGCTCCTGACCACAAGTGGCTGCTGAGTCAGGGGCCCGCTGCACGGGTTACATGGGTAGTCTCCAGTTGTCGTCAGACTACAACTCCCAGCATGGGCCGACAGCCGCCCTTTCTGCTTAAATGATCAGGTTTCTGTGGGACAGTATAGAGCCTCAGGCAGCACAGAGTATTTCAGGATTAGAGTATGCTGGTCATGTGGAGCCTGCAGCAGCTGTTCCTATTATTGGGGGGTCGGAGGGGTCATTGTGAGGGTCAGGTGACCTCGGCCGGCTCCGATATCCGTGCTGTGTGCGCGGCTCCGGTGTGGTCGCTGCACCGTGTACTTCACTTCAACCACAAGCCGCACCCGCTCCGTGTGACGGAGTAGAGTCATAGCCAGGAGGCTCCATCACACAGCAGCCACCTCCTCACTGCTGAGGGTTTGTTACAATTGCATCCAGTCTACATTAGCTTGTTGCACTGATACATTGTAACAAACCACCAGGAGAGATTTGTGCCTCTGCCCGGTTAGTCTGGTTACAATTGTAACGAGCTCTCCACTTGTGAAGCAAGATTGTTCCTGTTTGCTGACAGCAATCAGAGGTGTTGAAAATTGGTTCTGCAACTTTACATTATACAGCGAGGTGTTGTAGGTGAAGATATTTGTGAGGAGGCTTCTGCAGAGCGCATAACGGGAGTCGCTGACCATGATGGGGGTTGTTGCTCTCGGCGGTTTCCCCGCAGGTCACCTTGTGGGGGGGGGGGGGGGGGGCGCTCATCAGGCCGCGCAGCCACTTTAGCCCTGCTCGAGTGAGTGATAAGACGCGGGCATTCGGACTCCTTTAGTCTGGCGCCCGCTAAGCCGGTGGAGAACGGTTTCTGGCCTCTGTAGGGACTTCTGTAATTTTGGGGACCTATAAAGGAAGTGAAAGCTGATTATTCATCTTCACGGGAGTAAAGCTCGTCTAGCGTGAGGTCCGTTTTCCCGGAAACAGAGCTGCAGCTCAGCGGCGGTACGGTGCAGATGTCACATCATGGCTCCTGTCTCCAGGATGTCACATAGGGCAGAGCTTGTGTGGATACATGGGGTGCTGAGGCACTGCTCGGTGCCTCACTCATGGGATTGACGGGCTGAATTGTGTGCGGTGATGTCACTGCTGGGAGCGTGGCCTCGCCCCCGTCCATTGTCTCTGCTGGGGTAACAGCGCACCCTCAGGCAGGGAGGACTTCATGCTGCTCTCCGCTGTAGTGAAGAGATATTAGATCAGTTTATTGCCGTTTGAGATCTGCTTGCTGTCAGTGAATAGAACCACAGTTTACAGAAGATCTGTGGTGTTACATAGGACTGCAGGTGACCTCTACTACGTTAACAGTGATGGCTCTCGGAGTTCAGATAACGTAGTAGAGGTCACCTGCAGTCCTATGTAACACCACAGATAACAGTGATAGCTCTCTGAGTACAGATATCTGTGGTGTTACATAGGACTGCAGAGGAGGTCTTTATTTTGTGTGGTAATGGTGCTTTGGAATAGATGGCAGTCAGGTGTAGAAGTTATGACATGGGACTGCGAAGGGATGATTGACATCTGTACATACAGAGCCACATTCCTGTGATGTCATCGCTGCTGTACACGTCCTGTTTTGAGGCGTCCCCCGTTCCGTCTTCTGCTGCGGTCGGTTTGTACACAGGAAGGGGGGGGGGGGGTCGGTTGACACAACGCGTTTATATTTGGGCTCGCTGCTGATAATGGAGACGCTGCGGGCAGGATTCCAGTTACCATAGAGCAGTGCATTGTGGGAGCGGACAATGAGCTCTGCATGAGCACGCAGATGTAGCAGAGCTGACTTTGGAGTGACCCTCCTGCATTGTCTATACTCTGATATGATTCACAAAGATGACTTTGGGCGGGGGCTGTGACTGAGATATTACAGATTCTGGATCTTTTCTTTGGGCCCTGTGGCATTTGTGTGACATCATCCACATGTTGGACCTGTTCCTGGATTCGTGGGTGGTGGGGTGGACCCGGTTTAACAGCACTTTATCTTTTTTGGAATGATTTCCTAGATTTCTTCATTCACATCCAGAGCTGCTTTTGAAACTTGCCTGGTTACAAGTGAAGCGTGACGGCACAATCGGCAGCTTTAGTAGTGACCAGAGAAGAAGCCTTCTGTCCCTCTGTGTGTAGTAACTAAAAAATGCCTGGGCCCCTGGCAGGGCACCGGCCGCATATGGCGCGGGATCACCTCGTAACCAGACCGACCAGTGGTGATCATACAGCTCCACCGCCGGCTCTGACGGGCATGTGCCACATAAGTGACTCCCAGCAGTGCTAGGATGTAATTAAGGGCTATCAGAGGACATTACATGGAGAGATGTATAAGAGTGAACTACAACTCCCAGTATGTTTAGACTATTATAGGGGGGAGGATATATGAGAGGAAATTACAGGGAGTTAGTAAAAGGAAGAACTACAACTCCTACTGTTTGGGGATATATAGAGGAAGAAAAGCCACTAACATCTCCTCCACACACACAGCACAGAAGTTCTGCCCCCTGACATGACATCACTCAGGTCCTTCACCACTTCTCTGCACTGCTGAGCTCTCTTCCTGCACTGGTCACATGATGACCTCACACAGGTCCTTCACTACTTCTCTGCACTGCTGAGCTCTCTTCCTGCACTGGTCAAATGATATCCCTCAGGTCGGTCACACTGCTGAGCTCTCTAACTGCACTGGTCACATGATGACATCACACAGGTCCTTCACTACTTCTCTGCACTGCTGAGCTCTCTTTCTGCACTGGTCACATGATGACATCACACAGGTCCTTCACTACTTCTCTGCACTGCTGAGCTCTCTTCCTGCACTGGTCAAATGATATCCCTCAGGTCGGTCACACTGCTGAGCTCTCTTCCTGCACTGGTCACATGATGACATCACACAGGTCCTTCACTACTTCTCTGCACTGCTGAGCTCTCTTTCTGCACTGGTCACATGATGACATCACACAGGTCCTTCACTACTTCTCTGCACTGCTGAGCTCTCTTCCTGCACTGGTCACATGATATCCCTCAGGTCGGTCACACTGCTGAGCTCTCTTCCTGCACTGGTCACATGATGACATCACACAGGTCCTTCACTACTTCTCTGCACTGCTGAGCTCTCTTTCTGCACTGGTCACATGGTGACCTCACACAGGTCCGTCACTACTTCTGTGCACTGCTGAGCTCTCTTCCTGCACTGGTCACATGATGACATCACACAGGTCCTTCACCGCCACATCTCTCTCCAGAGTCTGAGTGCTGTACTAGTGCCCCGGTGTAGGGATACGTGCTGGCCCCTGTTGCCACTAGTGGCGGACCCTGACAGTAAATAATTTGTCCTCCTGCTTCGGCTGTCCAGGGCCTCTTTCTGGTGCGGGCCCCATATCAGCGGCCACGACCATAGTTATGGCCCAGGGTCACGCCCCGTGTAGATTTTCTTGGCTGTAAAGCGTGACTAATGGTGACATCTCCACATTCACGGCTCTCGTCTTTGTCTTACAGGAATCGACTTCAAGATCAAAACTGTGGAATTACAAGGAAAGAAGATCAAACTACAGATCTGGTGAGCGTCAGCGCAGGTGGAGCGGTTGTAGTGAAGCGTCCTGTAACACGGGGCAGAGGGTTGTGTCGCTCCTTCTGTTACGGAATTGCTGGTGTACAATGAGGATAAGCGGCGTCCAGTCACCTCTGGCACCGTGTCTTGGAACAAATCTACTCTTATTTCCTTCTGATGCTCGGGGGTCCGGCATGTATGTTAAGGACCCTCCTTGCTAGCCTGGAGCAGAATCTGGTGTCGGCCGTGTATTCTGCTGCAGCATGCGTTCTCCTTATGTGAGCAGGGGTGTTGGACCCCCACCCTGGTCCAGTAATATGGGGAAGGGGCCGCAGTCATCTGATCCTAAGTGCAATGTGCACATACAGCCCCCATTCATCCGCTGCCGCCCTCCGCTTCCTGGCCGCCCAGTTATCCTTCCCTCCAGCTGCACTGGCCTGAATGGCTGCACTTAGCTTTTTGCACCTGCTGTCCTCTTGGCGGTCGGGGTCTATGCAGGGAGCGGGCCCGCCGTCATGTCAGTATTTGGGATCTGCGATTGTTCAGGGCGTAGTCGTGTGTAATCAGCAACAGCCCGTTTGTTGTAACAACCTGATGTGGAGAGAGGTGGGGCGTGTCCTCCGCAGTGAACTTGTTACAGTGATATGAGTGAAGCCAGGCTGATACATAGTAACGAGTCTACAGCTTCCCTAGTATAATCTTTCCATACAGTAATCTGACCCTGCGCCAGCTCCCGGAGGCCGGGCCCCTGACCCTGCGCCAGCTCCCGGGGGCCGGGCCCCTGACCCTGCGCCAGCTCCCGGGGGCCGGGCCCCTGACCCTGCGCCAGCTCCCGCAGCGGAGACGACCATACCATATTCTTATGGGGTGGGGGTCTCCTCATCAGGGGTGGGGGTTTCTTTTTCATAACCCTTTGTCTTGTCTTGCGCAGGGACACGGCCGGACAGGAGCGATTCCACACGATCACCACCTCCTACTACAGGGGCGCTATGGGAATCATGTTAGTCTATGACATCACCAACGCCAAAAGCTTCGAGAACATCAGCAAATGGCTCAGAAACATCGATGAGGTGAGGCGCGGGGACTACTCCTAGTGTGATGATGAGAGTGATCATACACCGGTCAGCCCCTAGACACTGCATTGTGCGACGCTGTGCTTGTGTTCTCGGCTTCTTCCCACCCTGGGATAATACTGCTTACAGCTGAGAGTTTGGTACTTTTGTATCCAGTCCAGGCCACACTCCAGCAGCACCAGCCCCTCTCCTGTCCTGATGGTTTGTTACAATGTGTCAGTACAGGTGACATGCATTAGTCTGGTGCTTACCTCACAGATAACTGGGTACAGTGGTTCGAAACACTCTACAGTGGGATTCCATCAGGACCACCGTCTGCTTGTATTCGCTGACAGCAAGCAGAGTTCTGGGGGGGGGGGGAATTAAGAAAATTTAAAGGGACTTAATGTAAGGGTGAAAAGTTCAGCAGCTTTCTGATACTTGCCACTTTTAGACTGCTTGCGGGAGAGGGTTTGTTACAGTTGGCTTCTACTCAAAGAATCTAATCCTCAAGACGTATACCTGAGGCCTATAGCGGTATCTGTCACCCATAGGGTAAGGTATACGTTTAACCCCTTCCTGGCAACTGCTGTATATTATGGCAGAAGTTGCAGGCTCAGGGGGCGGGGCCTGTTACACGGCTGAGGCCCACCAGCGATGGCCGGGATCACTGCAGCGTCTAAACTGTGGCCTAGTGAAGCCCCGACCTGCTGCCGAGCGCTCGTGTTAAACCCCGCCAGAGGCGTAATGCAGACACATAGTCCTCTAACCCCTTGATGATAGAGGTCCGGCCTAGGATCCTGGGGGGATCCTATGGAGGTCCTTTCCTGCTGCAGTTTAGGGGGCTGCCGTGCGGTGCTCAGCAGAGATCATGTCGTCCTCTTCCTTCAGTTGTGCAATGGCTGTCAGCGCCATAGGAATGCACAGAGCGATGACTAATCCTGGGAGTGACCCTCTCCGCAGCCGCCTGTGATCTGCTCTGCTGCCCCCTGCTGGCAGTAGGGGGTGTCTGCAGGTCTGGCGTTTGGCAGCGAGTCATATCTGGCAGGCCTCAACTCCGGCCTGCACAGGATAAGAGCCTGAGTCACCCCGGGCTCCTGCATGTCTCACTGGAAAGGTGTGCGCCTCTTAAAGGGCCCCTACCCCGTCATTCCTCCCGTTGTGCAGAAACGTGCGAGACCCTACAAGTTGTGAAGTCCCCTCCCCCATCCTCCCATTCAGTCTGTGCACAGCGCTCCATACCCTAAGGTGATGCTGCAGTATCAGACTGTATGGCAGTGCACCCGGGGGGCTGATGGCCTCCCCCACTCATCACGGTCATCTCCTGGTAACGTCATCTGTTCGATATCTGGTTCACTGCTGATCCCAAAATAGCCCCGAGCGGCCGGGGGTGACACAGCACTAGGGCCGGACGTATACACCTGCTGACTGTGTGATCCTGATGGGAGTAGTCATCCATACACAGCAAACCGTGTGATCCTAGTGCTGCAGCTTTCTGATAGACTTTGTGTCTAAATTTCTCACCATTTTCGAGACCTCTGCTTGCTGTCAGTGCATCGGGACATTCTTCATTCGATCCTGTATAGATGTAATACTTCTCCCAGCTGAGGTTTTGTTACAGTAGACTCCAGTCAATACAATCCTCTGAACTAAACGGCTCAAATCTCTCTCCTGAGCTGATGGTTTGTTACAGTGTGTCAGCGAAGGCGACCTGCACAGGTGAGACGTACGTAGATCAGGGCACGCCTTCAGATTAAGGTTGACTACAGTGAAGGACAGCAAGAAGAGGGCTTATTCGGTGGACGCTGCGTTTGTCACATTAACCCTTTACTCTCCTCTTACAGCATGCCAACGAAGACGTGGAGCGGATGCTGCTAGGAAATAAGTGCGACATGGAGGATAAGAGAGTGGTGCCCAAAGCAAAAGGAGAGCAGGTAACGCCATCCCGGGTGTGCTCTGCCACCCCCATAGTATAGGCCTGGGTGCACTGTGGGGGTTCCGATGTCTGGCACCATGCGTCCGGGTGACAACTGCGAGCGCATAGAGTGCCGGGTATTCAGGGGATGATGTAAGGCCTGTGACGTGCTGCTGCATCCGCCTCTCCTCAACATCCAATCAAAATGTGGAATGATCTGCAGTGTTAAGAGGGTCATTCTGCCAGTGTGTGGGGGTTGTCAGTAAACTGGGACCCCACAAATGGGCAGAGTCCGCACTGTCTGGCTGCCTAAATGGCCACTACACAATCTCAGGTCTGTGGCTGCTGTGCAACTACTACTCTCAACATGTCCTGTCCTGGTGGGGTTACCATGGGCAGAGGGCCCTGCGTATACATTACTGTGTGATTGTATATACGCTATAACATAAGCACTGTGCAGTGGCATCTCATCACTTCTGTGTGTCACCAGAGCTGCGGTAAATGTTTACAGCTCCGGACGCCTCCACCATGAGTACAGTCACCCCCATCATCTCCTCCCCGCAGCCTCCTAGTCCTGGAGCAAAGCTCTGCTTAGTGTTTTCCAGGTTCGAGCGTCACTCACAAATCATGCTTTGTACTCTAGTCACACCCAGAGATGCATTTACAGACTGCAGTTATTCTATGCACTACCTGTGCAACAGTTCTGAGCTCCCATGAAGGAAGCCAGCAGAGTTATGATTGCAGCTCTGGATGTGATTGGAGTCAGAGATCTGGCTTTACTAGGCAGCCGCTGTACAGTTGTCGGGTGCACGGTTATCGTGGGCCAGGACTGGGCTAAGCATGGATTGGGCAGGGTCACTCACGGCCGTATCCATTCAGGTGGTGGGATTGTTGGGGATGCTGTGGTTATAAAGCTGTGCACCTCATACGTGCTGCGACTTAGTTCCTTTGTTTCAGCGGCCGCCCCTCAACGCTTTTTCTTCTTTCTTCCAGATTGCTCGAGAACACGGAATTAGGTTTTTTGAGACTAGCGCAAAAGCAAACGTAAACATTGAGAAGGCATTCCTCACGTTAGCAGAAGACATACTTCGAAAGGTAAAGCATGGCGGATGAGTTTATCTCAGCCTGTGGGTGGCGCCCCTGATCATTCTGGTCTGATAAATCAATGTGTCCACTTTGGCGCTGATTAATACGGGGGGGGGGGGGGGGAGGACGAGCAGCCAATAGCGGGATGCGACGGTGACGGGCCTCTCTTGCTGCTATAACGTATACGAGGGGCCTGGGCATTAGGGGGTCTTTTAGACTTTGGATAACCGCTTTAAATAGTGTCATTACAAAGTGCAACTTGTCCTGCAAAAAACAAGCTGTCATACGGCTATGTGAATGGAAAAATAAAAAATGTATCAGTATGGCTCCGGGGGGGGGGGGGGGGGTTGAAATAAAAATAAAAAACACAGAAAATCTCTTGGTCCTGAAGGGGGTTAAATGAACTATCCAAGTGGGGAAGGTGTGCTTTTTTTTTTTTTAAAGTGAAACTTGTTTCTTTTTTGTATTTGCATTCTAAATGAAGCCTGCAGTGTAAAGAATGGAGGTTGTCATGGCAGTGTCCAGTGTTATAGAGATATATAGATACAAATCTAAATGTAAAAAAGTCACAGTATAAGGGCTCATGCACACAAACGTATTTTCTTTGTGTCCGTTCCGTTTTTTTTTTGTGGAGCGTATTGGGATCGTGTGCATTTGGTTTTCTTATGTCTGTTCCGCAAAAAGATAAAACATGTCCTATTATTGTCCGCTTACGGGCAAGTATAGGACTGTTCTATTAGGGGCCAGCTGTTCCGTTCCGCAAAATACATACGGTCGTGTGCATGAGCCCTTAGATGACTTACCCTGTACTGATCCTATTTCACTCCAGAGCTGCACTCACTATTCTGTTATTGGAAATGGTCAGAAGCCTTACGGGCAAACAGCACATGACTGCCACCACCAGGAGAACAGACTACACTGCCCAGAATGCCAATCACCAAAGGGTGCAGGGTCTCCTTATACAGAAGTGTGTGGACTGGGCATGCTGCAGGGGAAAATAATATGCAAAAGGTATCTCCCTTCTGAAGATACCTTCCTTTCCTTGGAAGATGCCTCTTTGCAAGTGAAGAAGAGCATGCTGGGAATTGAGCTCTGAATAGGGAGTGCAGCTCTGGAGTATAATACAGGATGTAACTCAGGATCAGTACAGGATAAGTAATGTAATGTATGTACACAGTGACTGCACCAGCAGAATAGTGAGTGCAGCTCTGGAGTATAATACAGGATGTAACTCAGGATCAGTACAGGATAAGTAATGTATGTACACAGTGACTGCACCAGCAGAATAGTGAGTGCAGCTCTGGAGTATAATACAGGATGTAACTCAGGATCAGTACAGGATAAGTAATGTAATGTATGTACACAGTGACTGCACCAGCAGAACAGTGAGTGCAGCTCTGGAGTATAATACAGGATGTAACTCAGGATCAGTACAGGATAAGTAATTAATGTATCTACACAGTGACTGCACCAGCAGAATAGTGAGTGCAGCTCTGGAGTATAATACAGGATGTAACTCAGGATCAGTACAGGATAAGTAATGTATGTACACAGTGACTGCACCAGCAGAATAGTGAGTGCAGCTCTGGAGTATAATACAGGATATAACTCAGGATCAGTACAGGATAAGTAATGTAATGTATGTACACAGAGACTCCACCAGCAGAACAGTGAGTGCAGCTCTGGAGTATAATACAGGATGTAACTCAGGATCAGTACAGGATAAGTAATGTAATGTATGTACACAGTGACTGCACCAGCAGAACAGTGAGTGCAGCTCCTCAGTATAATACAGGATGTAACTCAGGATCAGTACAGGATAAGTAATGTATGTACACAGTGACTGCACCAGCAGAATAGTGAGTGCAGCTCTGGAGTATAATACAGGCTGTAACTCAGGATCAGTACAGGATAAGTAATGTATGTACACAGTGACTCCACCAGCAGAATAGTGAGTGCAGCTCTGGGGTAGAATACAGAAAAAGTAATGGTTCTCCAGCTATAACTATAAGGCCTCTTGCACACGACTGTATGCCCTCTGACACATACGATCAGTGAGCGGGCCTTATGTCGTGCACATGGGTGTCATAGGTTACAATGATGCTGTGCACGTCGGGCCGCCCCTGTGATCTTGAGTGCACAGTATCATTGTAATCTATGATGCTGTGCGCTCCCGTGCGCACGATCAATGCCGCTCTGGGACGTATGGCCCGCTCACTGATCGTATGTCTCTCGTGAGCAAGAGGCCGCTCTCTCAGCCTTCCCTGGCGGCTCCCAGTTTCCTCGGTGTCCTATGGTCTCTCACCCGCTTCTGTCTTCTCTTGCAGACTCCGGTCAAAGAACCCAACAGTGAGAATGTAGATATCAGCAGCGGCGGGGGCGTCACAGGCTGGAAGAGCAAATGTTGTTGAGTCTTTTATTTGCGACATTCACCATTCACTGCCCCCCTCACCCTCCCATCCCCCACCCTCTTCCCATTGCAGCATAAACCACTTGACCCTTTGACACCCTCCATTTTAACCCTCTGATGAATGTCCCCTCTTCCTCTCATATTAACATTCATCTATACGAGTGCTTGCCGGTATCTCACCTTTCTGAATACAGACGAGGGACGACGACGCCTCCCCCGGGAAAGTGAAATCATGTTTGTTGCATATATATATATATCATTTTAAACACCCGTCCCCCACACACCTGTCCCCAACCCGTCACTACATTTTGGTTGTATCCTATGCCCCTCTTTACCCCTCCCCCTTTGTTCTGTTATCACTAAAAAGGAAAAGTGCGAGATGGCGACACGTGCTGCAAACTCTGCTCTACTGTTCTGGATGATAAAACCGATGTGTACCACAATAAAAGTTAGAATGAATCACTACTCCTGTATCTGTAATGGAGGTGGGGGAGGGAGATCGGGGTCCGGCTCTCAGAACTGCGGACCATAGGCCCCAGATCTATAGTTTTTGTCTTTTTATCTTTTTGGTTTGTTTAATGTGAGCTGTACACAAATGGCTGCTGTAACCTGAATCTGCAAATATATCTCCATATCTGCCATGAATGGTTTGGTTATTTGGGGCGCCTGCAATGTAAGCTCTTTGTACCTGTGAATGCCAGCTCTGCCCCCTGAGTCATTGTGAACCCCACCACCTTTAAGATGTCATCCTTTGGCCCAGCATTCTGTGTTTAATTCACAATATATTTTGATAGTAGTCAGAGCTTTGATTTTCTGATACAGAGCTCCAGAGAGGGAGCTCAGGAGACTACTGCATATAGATATATACAGCCACCACTAGAGGGAGCTCAGGAGACTACTGCATATAGATATATACAGCCACCACTAGAGGGAGCTCAGGAGACTACTGCATACAGATATATACAGCCACCACTAGAGGGAGCTCAGGAGATTACTGCATACAGATATATACAGCCACCACTAGAGGGAGTTTAGGAGACTACTGCATACAGATATATACAGCCACCACTAGAGGGAGCTCAGGAGATTACTACATACAGATATATACAGCCACCACTAGAGGGAGCTCAGGAGACTACTGCATACAGATATATACAGCCACCACTAGAGGGAGCTCAGGAGACTACTGCATACAGATATATACAGCCACCACTAGAGGGAGCTCAGGAGATTACTGCATACAGATATATACAGCCACCACTAGAGGGAGCTCAGGAGATTACTGCATACAGATATATACAGCCACCACTAGAGGGAGCTCAGGAGATTACTACATACAGATATATACAGCCACCACTAGAGGGAGCTCAGGAGACTACTGCATACAGATATATACAGCCACCACTAGAGGGAGCTCAGGAGATTACTACATACAGATATATACAGCCACCACTAGAGGAAGCTCAGGAGATTACTGCATACAGATATATACAGCCACCACTAGGGGGAGCTCAGGAGACTACTGCATACAGATATATACAGCCACCACTAGAGGGAGCTCAGGAGACTACTGCATACAGATATATACAGCCACCACTAGAGGGAGCTCAGGAGATTACTACATACAGATATATACAGCCACCACTAGAGGGAGTTTAGGAGACTACTGCATACAGATATATACAGCCACCACTAGAGGGAGCTCAGGAGACTACTGCATACAGATATATACAGCCACCACTAGAGGGAGCTCAGGAGACTACTGCATACAGATATATACAGCCACCACTAGAGGGAGCTCAGGAGACTACTGCATACAGATATATACAGCCACCACTAGAGGGATCTCAGGGGATTACTACATACAGATATATACAGCCACCACTAGAGGGAGCTCAGGAGATTACTGCATACAGATATATACAGCCACCACTAGAGGGAGCTCAGGAGATTACTACATACAGATATATACAGCCACCACTAGAGGGAGCTCAGGAGACTACTGCATACAGATATATACAGCCACCACTAGAGGGAGCTCAGGAGATTACTACATACAGATATATACAGCCACCACTAGAGGGAGCTCAGGAGACTACTGCATACAGATATATACAGCCACCACTAGAGGGAGCTCAGGAGGTTACTGCATACAGATATATACAGCCACCACTAGAGGGAGCTCAGGAGATTACTGCATACAGATATATACAGCCACCACTAGAGGGAGCTCAGGAGATTACTACATACAGATATATACAGCCACCACTAGAGGGAGCTCAGGAGATTACTGTATACAGATATATACAGCCACCACTAGAGGGAGCTCAGGAATTTATTGCAGTGTTATAATACAGTAAGCCTCCACTTAGTGGTGCTGGTTTCTTATGTCAGGAAAATGGATCTCTGACCACCCTAAGGGTATGTTCACACTGAATATTTTTTTATTCCTTTGATTGATCCACGCTCAAAACACATGCAGAACTTTCAGTGGGGTATCCTCAGGGGTTGTCTCACTTCAGCAAGTGGCATTTATCATGCAGAGAAAGAGAATACAAGGCACCTATGTATTGTGATTCTCCATGTTGCCTCCTTTGCTGTCTGGATTCATCTGAATGAAAAACCACATCAAATTTGCGTAAAAAAAACACGTCGGGTATACACACATCCAAAAAATAGTTGTGGCTTCAGCATTAGGTTTTTTCAGCATAGAACATACCTTGTGTGATAATATCCTAAGGACCAATTCACACAGCGAGTTTTACAGTGTAATTTTGCAGACAGCTGCACCGAAATTCCACCGAAAACCTGCCTTCAGCAGCGTCCTTTCTGCCTCCCATACATCTCAATAGGAGGCAGCTCTGAGGATTGCGGAGCAGCGGCTTAAAGCTGCGGGCGCGCTGAGGATGGACCTGTCCCTTCACATCCGGCCGCAGCTATAAGCCGCTGTTCCCCCATCTGAAGAGATGCCTATTGAGATGTATGGGAGGCAGGAAGGACGCTGCTGCAGGCAGGTTTTCGGTGGAATTTCGGCGCAGCTGTCTGCAAAATTACACTGTAAAACTCATGCAACACGAACATCATCTGTATTTTTTGCAGACCCACATTATGCGGATCACAAAATACATACTCGTGTGAATGCACCCTTATGGGAGGTCTAATTCTTGGCCGCCCCTTCAGGGTTAATATTTTTCCCTGTACACAATGTTTTCGTCTTTGTCTCGGGTGTCTCTCGCTGCGTCGCCCGGGGTTGTTTGAACACGTTTTATTTCTTTTTTGATCTGCAGTTTGTGTTGTAACCTGGAACATGTGGAGGTGGTCTGACAGGGCCACATGGAGCCACTTCCTGTCCACAGCCTGGACCCCAGAGGGGTTTTCCCATCTTAGAAGGTGGTGGTATGTTTCTAGAAGGTCTCCTAATTTCCCTGGACACCTACTGTGCAGGGAACAGCAGCCATCACTTTATAAGATGGGAATAACCCTGTAATTACTGGGTGGTAATCACATATAGACATCACAGAGAGGGTGGTCCTGCTTAAGACCCCTCACCATGAACCTGAGCATCGTGCTATTTCCGCTAACAGTGACCAGTTACTGAAGACGTATTACACAGATGTCTATTCCATGTAATAACATGTATTCCCTGCAGTAAGCGCCTTTTTTTTTTTTTAAATATACAAAGTTCCAAAACCTCTGTGTAGACACTGAATGATGTGATCTCCTCAGTTGTCAGGATGGACTACAATGTGTGGGGCATCTTTATTGGACTCTGGAAACGTGTTTTATGGTAATGTTTTCTGTGGTTGAGGGACACCTGGACCCTTCGTGGAACGGATCTTTGCAGCTTTCTTCAGGCATGGTTGCCCCTGGGAGGTCTGGGTGCTGTTGCCATAATTTGAAAGTTTCAGTTCAGTATGGAGCTCCTCAGAGAGCATCCAGAGACCTGCTCCTGCAGTGCCAAAAAAACGCCCTCTGCAGCTCTACAAAGAACATCCACCGACTCCTGAGCCTGCATCTCTAGAGAGAATGCTTGCTGAGTCCTGAGCCTCCACCTTTACAGAGAAGGTCTGAATCCTGAGCCTGCAGCTCTTCAGAGAATGCCCACTTAGTCCTGAGCCTGCAGCTCTACAGCGAATGCCCACTTAGTCCTGAGCCTGCAGCTCTACAGAGAAAGCTCGCTGAGTCCTGAGCCTCCACCTTTACAGAGAAGGTCTGAATCCCGAGCCTGCAGCTTTACAGAGAACGCCCAATGAGGCCTGAGCCCGCAGCTCTACAGAGAACATCCGCTTATTTCTGAGCCTTCAGCTCTGCAGAGAATGCCCACTTAATCCTGAGCCTGCAGCTCTACAGACGGATCTCCACATTCCGGCACTGCCAGACATCGTCATCTGGCCCCATTAACTATAAGTTGTGCCATATACCGAGGTCTACACCAGCCAGGAGCTGATCTATACTTAGGCTATAGTAAATTCGACAGCCCTGCCCTTTTTTTACTCGCCATAATGTGTGACTTTTTTATGCCACAATAGTGGCATAAATACATTAGTAAATGCCCCTCAATGAGTCCAGAGCCTGCAGATCCACACGGAATGTCCACCAAGTCCTGAACCTGCAGCTCCACAGAGCATGGCCACCAAGTCCTGAGCCTGCAGCTTCACAGAGAACATCTACCGAGCCTTGAGCATGGAGCTCCACTGACTCCTGACCCTGCAGCTCCACAGGTAATGTCTACGGAGTCCTGAACCTGCAGCTCCACAGAGCATGGCCACCAAGTCCTGAGCCTGCAGCTTCACAGAGAACATCTACCGAGCCTTGAGCATGGAGCTCCACTGACTCCTGACCCTGCAGCTCCACAGGTAATGTCTACGGAGTCCTGAACCTGCAGCTCCACAGAGCATGGCCACCAAGTCCTGAGCCTGCAGCTTCACAGAGAACATCTACCGAGCCTTGAGCATGGAGCTCCACTGACTCCTGACCCTGCAGCTCCACAGGTAATGTCTACTGAGTCCTGAACCTTCAGCTGCACAGAGAACTCCCAGAGTCTTAAACCTGCAGCTCCACAGAGCATGGCCACTGAGTCCTAAACCTGCAACTCTACAGAGATCATCCACCAAGCTCTGGCTCTGCAGCTCCACAGATATCATCTGCTGAGTCCTGAACCTGCAGCTACTGTTCAACATAGGAACGCCCACTGAGATCTAAGTGTGCAGCTCCACAGAGAATGGCCACTGAGTCCTGAACCTGCAGCTCCACAGAGAACGCTCACCAATTCCAGAGCCTGCAGCTCCACAGAGAACGGCGACTAAGTCCTGAACCTGCAGCTCCACAGAGAACACCCAGTGGGCCTGCAGCGCCACTAACAGCATGAACATCTGCAACTGTCAACCACAGATCCTGCATAAGTGTCATTCATAGATGTCCCCATAAATGTGTTATCCACAGGGCTCCAGAACTATCCTCTACAGGGCTCCAGAACTGTGTCAGAACTTGTGGGATGAGTAATGTGTTCTGCCTTTTTATGAGTGAAGCTGCAGGTTTTTATGGAATTTTATGTGAATGTTCAAACATCAGCCCATTTCTGGTGCAGGTTAGAACCGGCCGCCCTCCCACGGAGTCACCGCCATGCCAAACCTTTCATGTGCGGCTGGATCTCTCCTTCAGGACGTGCCAACAAGTCCAGGCCTCATCGTCCTGGTGGTTACTTTGTAGCGAGGATCCTGAATGTATCACACCTAGGGAAGAATCAGGAGAAGCAGCAGTGGAGCCGCTCCTGATCGTGTGCTGCTCACAGCTGAGGACTCGTTACAGGACGGAGCACAGAGAAACCATGTGAGAGACAGAGCTGCTCCTGTTCTGTGTTTCTGACCTGCACCTGGTTTTGGTTCAAAATCACTGATGCAAAACACTGACCAAACCCTGATGTGAATAAGGCCTAAGACTGGGTTCACACACAGCGAGTGACAGTGTTAACCCTGGTGGGACTGCAGACCTCTACTACATTATCTGTGGTGTTACATAGGACTGCAGACATCTACTACATTATCTGTGGTGTTACATAGGACTGCAGACATCTACTACATTATCTGTGGTGTTACATAGGACTGCAGACATCTACTACATTATCTGTGGTGTTACATAGGACTGCAGACATCTACTACATTATCTGTGGTGTTACATAGGACTGCAGACCTCTACTACATTATCTGTGGTGTTACATAGGACTGCAGACATCTACTACATTATCTGTGGTGTTACATAGGACTGCAGACATCTACTACATTATCTGTGGTGTTACATAGGACTGCAGACCTCTACTACATTATCTGTGGTGTTACATAGGACTGCAGACATCTACTACATTATCTGTGGTGTTACATAGGACTGCAGACATCTACTACATTATCTGTGGTGTTACATAGGACTGCAGACATCTACTACATTATCTGTGGTGTTACATAGGACTGCAGACATCTACTACATTATCTGTGGTGTTACATAGGACTGCAGACCTCTACTACATTATCTGTGGTGTTACATAGGACTGCAGACATCTACTACATTATCTGTGGTGTTACATAGGACTGCAGACATCTACTACATTATCTGTGGTGTTACATAGGACTGCAGACATCTACTACATTATCTGTGGTGTTACATAGGACTGCAGACATCTACTACATTATCTGTGGTGTTACATAGGACTGCAGACCTCTACTACATTATCTGTGGTGTTACATAGGACTGCAGACATCTACTACATTATCTGTGGTGTTACATAGGACTGCAGACATCTATATATTATCTGTGGTGTTACATAGGACTGCAGACATCTACTACATTATCTGTGGTGTTACATAGGACTGCAGACATCTACTACATTATCTGTGGTGTTACATAGGACTGCAGACATCTACTACATTATCTGTGGTGTTACATAGGACTGCAGACATCTA
This sequence comes from Bufo bufo, assembly GCF_905171765.1. Lineage (NCBI taxonomy): Eukaryota > Metazoa > Chordata > Amphibia > Anura > Bufonidae > Bufo > Bufo bufo. The sequence continues at coordinate 33,738,759 of NC_053392.1, read as the reverse complement.
CTACATTATCTGTGGTGTTACATAGGACTGCAGACATCTACTACATTATCTGTGGTGTTACATAGGACTGCAGACATCTACTACATTATCTGTGGTGTTACATAGGACTGCAGACCTCTACTACATTATCTGTGGTGTTACATAGGACTGCAGACATCTACTACATTATCTGTGGTGTTACATAGGACTGCAGACATCTATATATTATCTGTGGTGTTACATAGGACTGCAGACCTCTACTACATTATCTGTGGTGTTACATAGGACTGCAGACATCTACTACATTATCTGTGGTGTTACATAGGACTGCAGACATCTATATATTATCTGTGGTGTTACATAGGACTGCAGACCTCTACTACATTATCTGTGGTGTTACATAGGACTGCAGACATCTACTACATTATCTGTGGTGTTACATAGGACTGCAGACCTCTACTACATTATCTGTGGTGTTACATAGGACTGCAGACATCTACTACATTATCTGTGGTGTTACATAGGACTGCAGACATCTACTACATTATCTGTGGTGTTACATAGGACTGCAGACATCTACTACATTATCTGTGGTGTTACATAGGACTGCAGACCTCTACTACATTATCTGTGGTGTTACATAGGACTGCAGACATCTACTACATTATCTGTGGTGTTACATAGGACTGCAGACATCTATATATTATCTGTGGTGTTACATAGGACTGCAGACATCTACTACATTATCTGTGGTGTTACATAGGACTGTAGACATCTACTACATTATCTGTGGTGTTACATAGGACTGCAGACATCTACTACATTATCTGTGGTGTTACATAGGACTGCAGACATCTACTACATTATCTGTGATGTTACATAGGACTGCAGACATCTACTACATTATCTGTGGTGTTACATAGGACTGCAGACCTCTACTACATTATCTGTGGTGTTACATAGGACTGCAGACATCTACTACATTATCTGTGGTGTTACATAGGACTGCAGACATCTATATATTATCTGTGGTGTTACATAGGACTGCAGACATCTACTACATTATCTGTGGTGTTACATAGGACTGCAGACATCTACTACATTATCTGTGGTGTTACATAGGACTGCAGACCTCTACTACATTATCTGTGGTGTTACATAGGACTGCAGACATCTACTACATTATCTGTGGTGTTACATAGGACTGCAGACATCTACTACATTATCTGTGGTGTTACATAGGACTGCAGACATCTACTACATTATCTGTGGTGTTACATAGGACTGCAGACATCTACTACATTATCTGTGGTGTTACATAGGACTGCAGACCTCTACTACATTATCTGTGGTGTTACATAGGACTGCAGACATCTACTACATTATCTGTGGTGTTACATAGGACTGCAGACATCTATATATTATCTGTGGTGTTACACAGGACTGCAGACATCTACTACATTATCTGTGGTGTTACATAGGACTGCAGACATCTACTACATTATCTGTGGTGTTACATAGGACTGCAGACCTCTACTACATTATCTGTGGTGTTACATAGGACTGCAGACATCTACTACATTATCTGTGGTGTTACATAGGACTGCAGACATCTACTACATTATCTGTGGTGTTACATAGGACTGCAGACATCTACTACATTATCTGTGGTGTTACACAGGACTGCAGACATCTACTACATTATCTGTGGTGTTACATAGGACTGCAGACATCTACTACATTATCTGTGGTGTTACATAGGACTGCAGACATCTACTACATTATCTGTGGTGTTACATAGGACTGCAGACATCTACTACATTATCTGTGGTGTTACATAGGACTGCAGACATCTATATATTATCTGTGGTGTTACATAGGACTGCAGACATCTACTACATTATCTGTGGTGTTACATAGGACTGCAGACATCTACTACATTATCTGTGGTGTTACATAGGACTGCAGACATCTACTACATTATCTGTGGTGTTACATAGGACTGCAGACATCTACTACATTATCTGTGGTGTTACATAGGACTGCAGACATCTATATATTATCTGTGGTGTTACATAGGACTGCAGACATCTACTACATTATCTGTGGTGTTACATAGGACTGCAGACATCTACTACATTATCTGTGGTGTTACATAGGACTGCAGACATCTATATATTATCTGTGGTGTTACATAGGACTGCAGACATCTACATTATCTGTGGTGTTACATAGGACTGCAGACATCTACTGCATTATCTGTGGTGTTACATAGGACTGCAGACATCTACTACATTATCTGTGGTGTTACATAGGACTGCAGACATCTACTACATTATCTGTGGTGTTACATAGGACTGCAGACATCTACTACATTATCTGTGGTGTTACATAGGACTGCAGACATCTACTACATTATCTGTGGTCTTACATAGGACTGCAGACATCTACTACATTATCTGTGGTGTTACATAGGACTGCAGACATCTACTACATTATCTGTGGTGTTACATAGGACTGCAGACATCTACTACATTATCTGTGGTGTTATATAGGACTGCAGACATCTACTACATTATCTGTGGTGTTACATAGGACTGCAGACATCTACATTATCTGTGGTGTTACATAGGACTGCAGACATCTACTACATTATCTGTGGTGTTACATAGGACTGCAGACATCTACTACATTATCTGTGGTGTTACATAGGACTGCAGACATCTACTACATTATCTGTGGTGTTACATAGGACTGCAGACCTCTACTACATTATCTGTGGTGTTACATAGGACTGCAGACATCTACTACATTATCTGTGGTGTTACATAGGACTGCAGACATCTATATATTATCTGTGGTGTTACATAGGACTGCAGACATCTACTACATTATCTGTGGTGTTACATAGGACTGCAGACATCTACTACATTATCTGTGGTGTTACATAGGACTGCAGACATCTACTACATTATCTGTGGTGTTACATAGGACTGCAGACATCTACTACATTATCTGTGGTGTTACATAGGACTGCAGACATCTACTACATTATCTGTGGTGTTACATAGGACTGCAGACATCTACTACATTATCTGTGGTGTTACATAGGACTGCAGACCTCTACTACATTATCTGTGGTGTTACATAGGACTGCAGACATCTACTACATTATCTGTGGTGTTACATAGGACTGCAGACATCTATATATTATCTGTGGTGTTACATAGGACTGCAGACCTCTACTACATTATCTGTGGTGTTACATAGGACTGCAGACATCTACTACATTATCTGTGGTGTTACATAGGACTGCAGACATCTATATATTATCTGTGGTGTTACATAGGACTGCAGACCTCTACTACATTATCTGTGGTGTTACATAGGACTGCAGACATCTACTACATTATCTGTGGTGTTACATAGGACTGCAGACCTCTACTACATTATCTGTGGTGTTACATAGGACTGCAGACATCTACTACATTATCTGTGGTGTTACATAGGACTGCAGACATCTACTACATTATCTGTGGTGTTACATAGGACTGCAGACATCTACTACATTATCTGTGGTGTTACATAGGACTGCAGACCTCTACTACATTATCTGTGGTGTTACATAGGACTGCAGACATCTACTACATTATCTGTGGTGTTACATAGGACTGCAGACATCTATATATTATCTGTGGTGTTACATAGGACTGCAGACATCTACTACATTATCTGTGGTGTTACATAGGACTGTAGACATCTACTACATTATCTGTGGTGTTACATAGGACTGCAGACATCTACTACATTATCTGTGGTGTTACATAGGACTGCAGACATCTACTACATTATCTGTGATGTTACATAGGACTGCAGACATCTACTACATTATCTGTGGTGTTACATAGGACTGCAGACCTCTACTACATTATCTGTGGTGTTACATAGGACTGCAGACATCTACTACATTATCTGTGGTGTTACATAGGACTGCAGACATCTATATATTATCTGTGGTGTTACATAGGACTGCAGACATCTACTACATTATCTGTGGTGTTACATAGGACTGCAGACATCTACTACATTATCTGTGGTGTTACATAGGACTGCAGACCTCTACTACATTATCTGTGGTGTTACATAGGACTGCAGACATCTACTACATTATCTGTGGTGTTACATAGGACTGCAGACATCTACTACATTATCTGTGGTGTTACATAGGACTGCAGACATCTACTACATTATCTGTGGTGTTACATAGGACTGCAGACATCTACTACATTATCTGTGGTGTTACATAGGACTGCAGACCTCTACTACATTATCTGTGGTGTTACATAGGACTGCAGAAATCTACTACATTATCTGTGGTGTTACATAGGACTGCAGACATCTATATATTATCTGTGGTGTTACACAGGACTGCAGACATCTACTACATTATCTGTGGTGTTACATAGGACTGCAGACATCTACTACATTATCTGTGGTGTTACATAGGACTGCAGACCTCTACTACATTATCTGTGGTGTTACATAGGACTGCAGACATCTACTACATTATCTGTGGTGTTACATAGGACTGCAGACATCTACTACATTATCTGTGGTGTTACATAGGACTGCAGACATCTACTACATTATCTGTGGTGTTACACAGGACTGCAGACATCTACTACATTATCTGTGGTGTTACATAGGACTGCAGACATCTACTACATTATCTGTGGTGTTACATAGGACTGCAGACATCTACTACATTATCTGTGGTGTTACATAGGACTGCAGACATCTACTACATTATCTGTGGTGTTACATAGGACTGCAGACATCTATATATTATCTGTGGTGTTACATAGGACTGCAGACATCTACTACATTATCTGTGGTGTTACATAGGACTGCAGACATCTACTACATTATCTGTGGTGTTACATAGGACTGCAGACATCTACTACATTATCTGTGGTGTTACATAGGACTGCAGACATCTACTACATTATCTGTGGTGTTACATAGGACTGCAGACATCTACTACATTATCTGTGGTGTTACATAGGACTGCAGACATCTACTACATTATCTGTGGTGTTACATAGGACTGCAGACCTCTACTACATTATCTGTGGTGTTACATAGGACTGCAGACATCTACTACATTATCTGTGGTGTTACATAGGACTGCAGACATCTACTACATTATCTGTGGTGTTACATAGGACTGCAGACATCTACTACATTATCTGTGGTGTTACATAGGACTGCAGACATCTACTACATTATCTGTGGTGTTACATAGGACTGCAGACATCTACTACATTATCTGTGGTGTTACATAGGACTGCAGACATCTACTACATTATCTGTGGTGTTACATAGGACTGCAGACATCTACTACATTATCTGTGGTGTTACATAGGACTGCAGACATCTACTACATTATCTGTGGTGTTACATAGGACTGCAGACATCTACTACATTATCTGTGGTGTTACATAGGACTGCAGACATCTACTACATTATCTGTGGTGTTACATAGGACTGCAGACATCTACTACATTATCTGTGGTGTTACATAGGACTGCAGACATCTACTACATTATCTGTGGTGTTACATAGGACTGCAGACATCTACTACATTATCTGTGGAGTTACATAGGACTGCAGACATCTACTACATTATCTGTGGTGTTACATAGGACTGCAGACATCTACTACATTATCTGTGGTGTTACATAGGACTGCAGACATCTACTACATTATCTGTGGTGTTACATAGGACTGCAGACATCTACTACATTATCTGTGGTGTTACATAGGACTGCAGACATCTACTACATTATCTGTGGTGTTACATAGGACTGCAGACATCTACTACATTATCTGTGGTGTTACATAGGACTGCAGACATCTACTACATTATCTGTGGTGTTACATAGGACTGCAGACATCTACTACATTATCTGTGGTGTTACATAGGACTGCAGACATCTACTACATTATCTGTGGTGTTACATAGGACTGCAGACATCTACTACATTATCTGTGGTGTTACATAGGACTGCAGACATCTACTACATTATCTGTGGTGTTACATAGGACTGCAGACATCTACTACATTATCTGTGGAGTTACATAGGACTGCAGACATCTACTACATTATCTGTGGTGTTACATAGGACTGCAGACATCTACTACATTATCTGTGGTGTTACATAGGACTGCAGACATCTACATTATCTGTGGTGTTACATAGGACTGCAGACATCTACTACATTATCTGTGGTGTTACATAGGACTGCAGACATCTACTACATTATCTGTGGTGTTACATAGGACTGCAGACATCTACTACATTATCTGTGGTGTTACATGGGACTGCAGACATCTACTACATTATCTGTGGTGTTACATGGGACTGCAGACATCTACTACATTATCTGTGGTGTTACATGGGACTGCAGACATCTACTACATTATCTGTGGTGTTACATAGGACTGCAGACATCTACTACATTATCTGTGGTGTTACATAGGACTGCAGACATCTACTACATTATCTGTGGTGTTACATAGGACTGCAGACATCTACTACATTATCTGTGGTGTTACATAGGACTGCAGACATCTATATATTATCTGTGGTGTTACATAGGACTGCAGACATCTACTACATTATCTGTGGTGTTACATAGGACTGCAGACATCTACTACATTATCTGTGGTGTTACATAGGACTGCAGACATCTACTACATTATCTGTGGTGTTACATAGGACTGCAGACATCTACTACATTATCTGTGGTGTTACATAGGACTGCAGACATCTACTACATTATCTGTGGTGTTACATAGGACTGCAGACATCTACTACATTATCTGTGGTGTTACATAGGACTGCAGACATCTACTACATTATCTGTGGTGTTACATAGGACTGCAGACATCTACTACATTATCTGTGGTGTTACATAGGACTGCAGACATCTACTACATTATCTGTGGAGTTACATAGGACTGCAGACATCTACTACATTATCTGTGGTGTTACATAGGACTGCAGACATCTATATATTATCTGTGGTGTTACATAGGACTGCAGACATCTACTACATTATCTGTGGTGTTACATAGGACTGCAGACATCTACATTATCTGTGGTGTTACATAGGACTGCAGACATCTACTACATTATCTGTGGTGTTACATAGGACTGCAGACATCTACTACATTATCTGTGGTGTTACATAGGACTGCAGACATCTATATATTATCTGTGGTGTTACATAGGACTGCAGGCAACATCTACTACATAATCTGTACTCACCCCCAATAAGATGGAGCCCACCAACTACTGCTGTCAGTGGGATCCCGTGGGGTAAATGTCTCCCCACTAATAAAAAAACAATCAAATGCCAAAAATCAATAACTTTATTAAATTATGCAAATTGTGAACATATAAAACCCGTCACAACAGCGGCATACATGTACGAGCAAAGAGGGTACATTGGCGCTGCAGTAAATGGTTATATACACTGCTGCCCATAATTATTCATACCCCTGTCAAATTTTTACTTAAAGTTACTTTTATTCTACTAGCAAGTAATTTTTGGACGGAAAATGACATCGGTGTCTCCCAAAAGATAATAAGACGATGTACAAGAGCAGGGCCGGCTCCAGGTTCATGTGGGCCCTTGGGCGATAAATCCCAGTGGGCCCCCATCAGGCATTTTTTTACATTGACATGTCCCCCTGTGGCTCCCACACGGTATAATGACCCCCCAGTGGCCCTTATACAGTATAATGACCCCCCAGTGGCCCTTCACACAGTATAATGAACCCCCAATTCCCCCTCCCCCCACTATATAATGACCCCCAGTGGCCCTCTATTCAGAATAATAACCCCCAGTCGCCCCCATTTAGAATAATGACCCCCCAGTAGCCCCCACACTGGGGGAATACTGTATGGAGGGGGCTCTGGGGGTCATTATACTGAATGGAGGGTCATTGGGGATCATTATACTAAATGGGGGACACTGGGGGTCATTATACTATGTAAAGGGCCCTCATGCCAGGTCTAAAAAAAGTGGTGTGGGCAGGAAAGGGATACAGTTATCGCCATGAAGTTATTGGATACCACCGCCATATAGTGATAACACCGCCATACAGTGACAGGATAAAAGAGTATAAGAGGGCACAGTACAGGGAATGACTATGGGCACTGCACAGGGTGTGGTAGGAGGGCACAATGCAGGGTATAAAGGGGCACAGTACGGGATGAGGAGCACAGTACATGGTGGGGGGCGCAGTCACATGACCCTGTGATGTTAGAAGGTCCTTATGGTGAATGCGGTTCAGATGCCACCATAATGAGAGGCAGAGGAGTGAGACAGGGGCCCGGGATGGACAGGAGGGGTGGACACAGCAAGTCGGTGGAAGGGGCTCTGAGGGGGATTCATACAAGTAATGGCAGGAGGTCTGTGCAGGGCAGCAACAGGAGATAGGAGGATGGGACAGGAGCTCTGGATACATGGGGGAGGAAAGGAGACAGCAGGGGCTCCATGAGGATGAGATAGGACAGGATATGGGGGGGGGGGGGGGGGGCAGGTGTCATGGAGGCAAACTGCTTAATGAAACAGTAAAACCACTAAATAGAATAAAGCAGCAGATGGAAGAGTCCCCCTTTCCTTCTGTCCCACAGAGAAGAGACAGTCACAGTGCAGACTCACAGACTGTCTCCACACTTCTCTGCTCTAGGTCTCTCTCCTCAGGCAGCATGTCCTGTGAAGAAGGGGCGTGTCCTGTGTAGAGGGGGCCTGTCCTGTGTAGAGGGGGCGTGTCCTGTGTAGAGGGGGCGTGTCTGAGTCTCTGCAGCAGCCGGTCTCATGTGACTCAGAGGGCCCACCAAATGACAGCAGTGAGAGCTCCCATCTGTATTGATGGAAGTGCTCATAGCAGCTCAGTGGGCCTCCCCAGGAGCATTGGGCCCCGGCACTTGCCCGGGGATGCCGGGTTAAGACGCCGCTGGCCCTGTACAAGAGGCATTATTGTTGAAAAAAAAAACATTTCTCAGCTTTTATTTACATTTGAGCAAAAAATACAAGATGTTCCGCACTGTTGAAAATCTCAGAGGACGTGGTCGGAAGCCAAAAGTGACACCTGTGCTGGCCAGGAGGATAGTTAGAAAGGTGAAAAAGAATCCAAGGATCACCACCAAGGCCGTCCTGGTGAATCTGGGCTCTGCTGGTGGCAATGTCTCAAGGCAGGTAATCCAATGGACACTGCAGACCAAGGAGGACGCCACTTCTCCAGATAAGGCACACAAAAGCTCGCTTGGCCTTTGCAAAAGCTCATCTGGACAAAGAAAAAGACCTCTTATGGTCAAAATGATGTTTCCTTCATTTGGCATAAAAAAGGAGAAGCCTTCAACCCAAAGAACACTATCCCCACTGTCAAACATGGCGGTGGGAACCTAATGCTTTGGGGGTGTTTTTCAGGCAATGGACCAGGGAACCTAATCACAGTGAACGGCACCATGAAAAAAGAGCAATACATGAGGATTCTCAACGACGACATCAGGCAGTCTGCAGAGATACGTGGCGTTGAGCACTAGTGGACATCTCAGCATGACAATGACCCAAAACACACAGCAAAAGTGGTGAAGAAATGGTTAACAGACAGGAACATTAACGTTTTGGAGGGGCCCAGCCAGAGTCCAGACTGGAATCCAATTGAGAATCTGTGGAAGGAGCTAAAGATCAGGGTGATGGCAAGAAGACCCTCCAATCTGAAAGATCTGGAGCTCATTGCTAAAGATGAATGGGCAAAAACACCTGTGGAGACATGCAAAAAGCTGGTCTGCAATTATAGGAAGCGTCTGATTGCTGAAATAGCCAATAAAGGCTTTTCTATTGATTATTGAGAAGGGTAGGAATTATTTTGGACTGGACATTTTTTGCTCAAATGTAAATAAAAGTTGAGAAATGTTTTCCCCACAATAATGCATCTTGTGCATCGTCTTATTATCTTTTGGGAGACACCGATGTCATTTCCCGTCAAAAAATTACTTGCTGGTTGAATAAAAGTAACTTTAAGTCAAAATTTGCCAGGGGTATGAATAATTATGGGCAGCACTGTATATTCAGTGAGCTGCATCCATCTCAATACAGCGTCCAATCTCAGGATCACAAAATGTGTACAAAAATAGGTCTAAAGTGCATAGTGCAAGCTGCAATACTTAGTAAAAATAATACATGTCCCAATAAGAGAAAAGACCAAAAGGACAGCTAACAAGTACATCACATACTAACACGCCAGAATATAACCCGTAATAACCAAAAGCGTACAGACCAAAGTGCCTCTAATCCCGACATACGTTTCACTATACAGCTATCACTATACAGATATCAGTATACAGATATCACTATACACTGCGTGCAGAATTATTAGGCAAATGAGTATTTTGACCACATCATCCTCTTTATGCATGTTGTCTTACTCCAAGCTGTATAGGCTCGAAAGCCTACTACCAATTAAGCATATTAGGTGATGTGCATCTCTGTAATGAGAAGGGGTGTGGTCTAATGACATCAACACCCTATATCAGGTGTGCATAATTATTAGGCAACTTCCTTTCCTTTGGCAAAATGGGTCAAAAGAAGGACTTGACAGGCTCAGAAAAGTCAAAAATAGTGAGATATCTTGCAGAGGGATGCAGCACTCTTAAAATTGCAAAGCTTCTGAAGCGTGATCATCGAACAATCAAGCGTTTCATTCAAAATAGTCAACAGGGTCGCAAGAAGCGTGTGGAAAAACCAAGGCGCAAAATAACTGCCCATGAACTGAGAAAAGTCAAGCGTGCAGCTGCCAAGATGCCACTTGCCACCAGTTTGGCCATATTTCAGAGCTGCAACATCACTGGAGTGCCCAAAAGGACAAGGTGTGCAATACTCAGAGACATGGCCAAGGTAAGAAAGGCTGAAAGACGACCACCACTGAACAAGACACACAAGCTGAAACGTCAAGACTGGGCCAAGAAATATCTCAAGACTGATTTTTCTAAGGTTTTATGGACTGATGAAATGAGAGTGAGTCTTGATGGGCCAGATGGATGGGCCCGTGGCTGGATTGGTAAAGGGCAGAGAGCTCCAGTCCGACTCAGACGCCAGCAAGGTGGAGGTGGAGTACTGGTTTGGGCTGGTATCATCAAAGATGAGCTTGTGGGGCCTTTTCGGGTAGAGGATGGAGTCAAGCTCAACTCCCAGTCCTACTGCCAGTTTCTGGAAGACACCTTCTTCAAGCAGTTGTACAGGAAGAAGTCTGCATCCTTCAAGAAAAACATGATTTTCATGCAGGACAATGCTCCATCACACGCATCCAAGTACTCCACAGCGTGGCTGGCAAGAAAGGGTATAAAAGAAGAAAATCTAATGACATGGCCTCCTTGTTCACCTGATCTGAACCCCATTGAGAACCTGTGGTCCATCATCAAATGTGAGATTTACAAGGAGGGAAGACAGTACACCTCTCTGAACAGTGTCTGGGAGGCTGTGGTTGCTGCTGCACGCAATGTTGATGGTAAACAGATCAAAACACTGACAGAATCCATGGATGGCAGGCTTTTGAGTGTCCTTGCAAAGAAAGGTGGCTATATTGGTCACTGATTTGTTTTTGTTTTGTTTTTGAATGTCAGAAATGTATATTTGTGAATGTTGAGATGTTATATTGGTTTCACTGGTAAAAATAAATAATTGAAATGGGTATATATTTGTTTTTTGTTAAGTTGCCTAATAATTATGCACAGTAATAGTCACCTGCACACACAGATATCCCCCTAAAATAGCTAAAACTAAAAACAAACTAAAAACTACTTCCAAAAATATTCAGCTTTGATATTAATGAGTTTTTGGGTTCATTGAGAACATGGTTGTTGTTCAATAATAAAATTAATCCTCAAAAATACAACTTGCCTAATAATTCTGCACTCCCTGTATATGGGGCATTTTATACTGGCACATTATGGGGACATTAGCTCAACTGGGGCATGAAAAGGGGGTATTTTTGTGTCACATTATAAGGAGAATTATTACTACTGGGGAACATGATTACTAGTATGGACACTATGGGAGCATTATTACTTCTGGGGCACAGTGGGGCCATGTTGGGGGCACTGTAGGAGCACTATTACTACCATGTGTGCTCTAGCAGAGAATTATTCCTATTGGTGGGACTCTTGGGAGCACTATTACTGTGGGGGCACCTTGGCACAGTATCAGTTTACCACAATTATTTTTGGGGGACGTTATGGTTACACTATTAGTGTCAGGGGCGCTATTTGCTGGGCGCAGTTATTTTAGGGGGCGCTGTGTGCCAATAATTATTGCAGGGCACTATCTGCATGGTACTACTATTATCAGGGGGTCTATCTGTTTCTGCAGTATAGTATTGGGGAGCACAGCGGCACAGTATTGGGGGTGGTAGGATGATTTGTCCAGAAGATGGGAGGATGATGGAAAAGTAGTAAACTAAGATTTTGTTTGTCAAACTGCAGAGACGAGAAATGGCTGAAAAATGGTGTCTGGTCTGAAGGTCGAAGATGAGGAAAGAGAACGTCTACATCAAAGAGACGTCACTGCAGTCCATGACTTCCCAGTTAGCAGCCATGGCACAGCGGGTACACAACACAGAGCTGCCACAACTACTCGCTAATAATCTTCGTATTTTAATTTTCACCATTTTCAAGATCTCTGCTTGCTTGGGATTATTCTTGTTTGCATTTAGATGCCAAAAGCCCGTCTTGAAGTAATATTTCTCACAGCTGAGCTTTTGTTACAGCTGTTTGTTGTCTACGGACCGATCCCTTGTACCATCTACAGGACGGGGTAATTGGCGCAGTACCTGTGATGAGAGAGAGATTCGCCCTCACAGGGGATTGTAACAAACCCTCAGCTGTATCGTATGGACGTAAACAAGAATGTTCCCGTTCATTGACAGCAAGCAGGCGTATTGACAATGGCGAAGAACTGAAACACAGATGCAAAAATAACAAAAAAGTTAATAAATTGCCGTTCTGGCTGCAGGAAAAAGGGGTTAAACTCCCGCCTATCCTGAACTACTAACTGTTGGAGCTGAGGGTTTGGTACTGTGGATTACAGTCGCAGAAGAAGCATTTTTGTCTCATTTAATATAAGCTTTCTGTATCTTCCTACAATTCAATGCATGAATAGAATGCCAGATCTGCAGTGTAGACTGACACCGGCTAATGCATTGCAGCAGGAGAGGGGGTATTGCGGAAAGCATGGTAATGACCCCTGAGGGTGACCTTCACTGGTGGTTGGGTCATCTTCCACCCATGTAGGAGACAAGGAAACAGCAGAAGACCCCAGATATGAGGATGGCTGGGGGGTCTGGTCCCTTCTGCGCCCTGCGAGGGTTAATGTAATGGGAGGCTGCAGGAGGTGGTGATGGCTCTCAGTAGGACCTGTAGTAGGGGTCTGCACCGCCCGGCCGTCCATTAACCGCCCGGCTCCAGCAGATTTAATAGGAGGGGGGTAAAAAGCTTGTCTGCCAGACCGGCCTGGCACACAGCAGTGGCTGATATATGAGGAGGGTCCTGGGTGACATCAGCCAGACCGTGAGGGCACCGCACGTCAGCTCAGAGTCAGGAGGTGGCGACTCAGCCCAGATATCAGTATCACTGAGGGAAATAGTATCATCACCAGATGTATTACACATATATTATTACTAGAGGTGAGCGGACATCTGGATGTTCGGGTTCAACGGGTTCGGCCGAACTTCACAAAAAAATTCGAGTTCGGGACCCGAACTTGACCACGAACCCGAACCCCTCAATGGGGACCCGAACTTGACCACGAACCCGAACCCCTCAATGGGGACCCGAACTTTTGAGCACTAAAATGGCTGTAAAAATGTCATGGAAAGGCCTAGAGGGCTGAAAATGGCATCAAAATGTGGTTAAGAGAATGGCAAGTGCTCTGCAAACAAATGTGGATAGGGAAATGACTTAAAATAACATAAAATAGGTAAAAATAAAAAATAATAATCTTGATGTATGAGGTGGAGGTCCATATGGAGTAGCAGTTTGAGGAGACGGTAGACGTAGCGGAGTAGGTGGAAGCGGCGGTGGAGGAGGACGAGATAGCCAACACAGGTTTTTGGTTTTAATTTAATTTTGTAAAATTAGGGTACACTCCAAAAGTGTGAAATATCCAAAATACAAACATGAGCAATTGCGCTGCAGTATAACAATGGCTGCTTAGTGCCGGTATACATGTCTATTCTGCACAAGGTACGGACAAGTCCTGAGGGATCCATGCCTGGTTCATTTTAATGAACGTGAGCAGGGGCGTAGCTATAGGGGGTGCAGAGGTAGCAGTCGCTACTGGGCCCAGGAGCCTGAGGGGCCCCAAAGACCCTTGTGCTGCATAAGAAGACACCAGTATTATAGAAAGGGCATGTTGGTCAAGTTATAGCTCTGGCTGAAGGGAAGGGCTTGGGTCATGGGGGGGGAAGTTGGGGGGTGGTCTACTGTTTACATTTTTGCCACAGGCAGCATGAAGGCTATGTGCTTCCCTAGCCACAAAACACTGAGGGAAGGGGGGGCCCAAGCTGAACCTTTAGACTAGGGCCCATGAGTCTTTAGCTACGCCCCTGAACGTGAGCTTGTCCACATTGGCTGTGGACAGACGGCAGCGCTTGTCTGTGATGACGCCCCCTGCCGTGCTAAACACACCTTCAGATAATGGGAATGACATTTTATTTTTTGGGGACGTTACAAGGCTTAGAAGTTTAGATGCAAATCTTGAAAATTTTCAGAAATTTTCAAAAACCCACTTTTTAGAGACCAGTTCAGGTCTGAAGTCACTTTGCGAGGCTTACATAATAGAAACCACCCAAAAGTGACCCCATTCTAGAAACTACACCCCTCAAGGTATTCAAAACTGATTTTACAAACATTATTAACCCTTTAGGTGTTCCCCAAGAGTTGATGGCAAATGGAGAAGATCTCAGAATTTAAATTTTTGGGCAAATTTTACATATTAATCCATTTTTTCCACTAACAAAGCAAGGGTTAACAGCCAAACAAAACTCTATATTTATTGCCCTGACTCTGCGGTTTACAGAAACACCCGATATGTGGTTGTACACCACTCTACGGCCACACGTCAAGGCGTAGAGGGAAAGGAGCGCCGTGTGGTTTTTGGAAGGCAGATTTCGCTGGACTGGTTTAGGCTCCTTTCACACCTGCGTTCGGGTGTCCGCTCGTGAGCTCCGTTTGAAGGGGCTCACAAGCCCCAAAAAATGGTGATTTGCAATGTCCCAAAAGCTCAGATGCAGTGCTGGTGCACGGAGCATGCATAAAATGGCCGCCGCCGCCACCCACCTAACTAACAGAAGGATAAAAGTTGTTGTTTTTTGGTCAATGGCCTCAGGGCAGGGTAAAACGATAGTGCCCTGCACCCACACAACTATTTCTGTAGATCGCTGAGTTAGATTCTCTCCCTGAAATCACAAGTCCAGCAGCGTCCTCTCCCTACACTTGTATCAGCAGAGTGACGTGCAGCGCTACGTGACCCAAGCTTATATAGAGGCTGGGTCACATGCTGCTCTGGCCAATCACAGCCATGCCATAAGTAGGCATGGCTGTGATGGCCTCTTGGGGCAAGTAGTATGACGCTTGTTGATTGGCTGCTTTGCAGCCTTTCAAAAAACGCCAAGAAAGCGCCGAACACTGAACCCGAACTTTTACAGAAATGTTCGGGTTCTGTTCTGGGGTCCAAAAATCCTAAAGGTCGGTACGAACCCGAACTTTACAGTTCAGGTTCGCTCAACCCTAATTATTACCAGTCACACACAGGGATGGTACGTACGGCCACCAGCACCAGGCCGCCCAGAAATGTATACAGGAAACAACTGGACCACCAGGGATATTATTATAAAATAGTCAAGCCACTCCTGTTCTTGAGAGGTGGGGCGCACATTTATGGTATATTCTGTGGATACATCATACATGTCTGAGATAGGAATACTCCTTTAAGAGGCTTTCATAAGAGGCAGATGGTAGCAGTCAGGACTCACGCCAGGTAAGTAGTCACTTGAAGTGGATTTATCACTATTTCCCCCAGACCAGGGATGATGCCGCCCTGGGGCACCATGATGGGAATCGTCCGGGCAGTTCACTATAATACTGAACACCATAAGCTCTTGAGCTCCCCCTAGTGGATGTTGCAGGAAACCAGGATTTGTGTAGTTAGTTCTGGTCACCCAGCCACCGCTTGTCTCCCTGTCTAGGTGACGTCGCCCAGGGCGTTCTATCTGCTATACTATAGACTGCCTTTCCATGACTTCTAGTCATTTTGTCATGGGCCATAGCATGTATCGTTCTAGTATATGTGACTTAATAATCACTGTGTTAATGAATTATACAGGAAATGAATCTTTAAAAAAAATGAAATGACAAACAATTCAATTCAGAAGTCTAGTAATAGGTGAAGCTGTGATAAGTCCCCTGCCATGATGACAGGCACCAGTAGATGGAGCCAGAGTCCAGTCTAACAGCCGGAAAGGAAGTCCTGTGGAGCTAGGAACAGCAGAGACCTGCGGACTGGACAGGTGTACGAGCGGCTGACTACGAGCGGCTGACTACGAGCGGCTGACTACGAGCGGCTGACTACAAGCTGCTGACTACAAGTGGCTGACTACGAGCGGCTGACTACAAGCTGCTGACTACGAGCGGCTGACTACAAGCTGCTGACTACGAGCGGCTGACTACAAGCTGCTGACTACAAGTGGCTGACTACAAGCGGCTGACTACGAGCTGCTGACTACAAGCTGCTGACTACAAGTGGCTGACTACGAGCTGCTGACTACAAGCTGCTGACTACAAGTGGCTGACTACAAGCTGCTGACTACGAGCGGCTGACTACAAGCTGCTGACTACGAGCGGCTGACTACAAGCTGCTGACTACAAGTGGCTGACTACAAGCTGCTGACTACAAGTGGCTGACTACAAGCTGCTGACTACAAGCGGCTGACTACGAGCGGCTGACTACGAGTGGCTGACTACAGGGGGCTGACTACAAGTGGCTGACTACAAGCTGCTGACTACAAGCGGCTGACTACGAGCGGCTGACTACAAGCTGCTGACTACAAGTGGCTGACTACGAGCTGCTGACTACAAGCTGCTGACTACAAGTGGCTGACTACGAGCGGCTGACTACAAGCTGCTGACTACGAGCGGCTGACCACAAGCAACTGACTACAAGCAGCTCACTACAAGCGGCTGACTACAAGCTGCTGACTACGACTGGCAAATTAAAAGCTGCTGACCACGAGAGGCTGACTACAAGCAACTGACTACAAGCAGCTCACTACAAGCTGCTGACTACAAGCTGCTGACTACAAGTGGCTGACAATGACTGGCTGACTAGAAGAGGATGACTAAGAGTGGCTGACTAGAAGAAGCTGACTACAAGTGTGTTGAGGGAAGTCTTGGATTTAAATATATATGTATATATGCCCTTACATACGCTCGCCTAAAGAATTATTAGTGCCCCCATACTAATACGGTGTTGGACCCCCTTTTGCCTTCAGAACTGCCTTAATTCTACGTGGCATTGATTCAACAAGGTGCTGATAGCATTCTTTAGAAATGTTGGCCCATATTGATAGGATAGCATCTTGCAGTTGATGGAGATTTGAGGGATGCACATCCAGGGCACGAAGCTCCCGTTCCACCACATCCCAAAGATGCTCTATTGGGTTGAGATCTGGTGACTGTGGGGGCCATTTTAGTGCAGTGAACTCATTGTCATGTTCAAGAAACCAATGTGAAATTATTTGAGCTTTGTGACATGGTGCATTATCCTGCTGGAAGTTGCCATCAGAGGATGGATACATGTTCTCATTCTGTTTACGCCAAATTCGGACTCTACCATTTGAATGTCTCAACAGAAATCGAGACTCATCAGACCAGGCAACATTTTTCCAGTCTTCAACAGTCCAATTTTGGTGAGCTCGTGCAAATTGTAGCCTCTTTTTCCTATTTGTAGTGGAGATGAGTGGTACCCGGTGGGGTCTTCTGCTGTTGTAGCCCATCCGCCTCAAGGTTGTGCGTGTTGTGGCTTCACAAATGCTTTGCTGCATACCTCGGTTGTAACGAGTGGTTATTTCAGTCAACGTTGCTCTTCTATCAGCTTGAATCAGTCGGCCCATTCTCCTCTGACCTCTAGCATCCACAAGGCATTTTCGCCCACAGGACTGCCGCATACTGGATGTTTTTCCCTTTTCACACCATTCTTTGTAAACCCTAGAAATGGTTGTGCGTGAAAATCCCAGTAACTGAGCAGATTGTGAAATACTCAGACCGGCCCGTCTGGCACCAACAACCATGCCACGCTCAAAATTGCTTAAATCACCTTTCTTTCCCATTCTGACATTCAGTTTGGAGTTCAGGAGATTGTCTTGACCAGGACCTTACCCCTAAATGCATCGAAGCAACTGCCATGTGATTGGTTGACTAGATAATTGCATTAATGAGAAATAGAACAGGTGTTCCTAATAATTCTTTAGGTGAGTGTATATATATACAGTTGCAAGAAAAAGTATGTGAACCCTTTGGAATGATATGGATTTCTGCACAAATTTCTCATAAAATGTGATCTGATCTTCATCTAAGTCACAACAATAGACAATCACAGTCTGCTTAACTAATAACACACAAAGAATTAAATGTTACCATGTTTTTATTGAACACACCATGTAAACATTCACAGTGCAGGTGTAAAAAGTATGTGAACCCTTGGATTTAATAACTGATTGAACCTCCTTTGGCAGCAATAACTTCCACCAAACGTTTCCTGTAGTTGCAGATCAGACGTGCACAACGGTCAGGAGTAATTCTTGACCATTCCTCTTTACAGAACTGTTTCAGTTCAGCAATATTCTTGGGATGTCTGGTGTGAATCGCTTTCTTGAGGTCATGCCACAGCATCTCAATCGGGTTGAGGTCAGAACTCTGACTGGGCCACTCCAGAAGGCGCATTTTCTTCTGTTTAAGCCATTCTGTTGTTGATTTACTTCTATGCTTTGGGTCGTTGTCCTGTTGCAACATCCATCTTCTGTTGAGCTTCAGCTGGTGGACAGATGGCCTTAAGTTCTCCTGAAAAATGTCTTGATAAACTTGGGAATTCCTTTTTCCTTTGATGATAGCAATCCGTCCAGGCCCTGACGCAGCAAACAACCCCAAACCATGATGCCCCCACCACCATACTTCACAGTTGGGATGAGGTTTTGATGTTGGTGTGCTGTGCCTCTTTTTCTCCACACATTGTGTTGTGTGTTTCTTCCAAACAACTCAACTTTGGTTTCATCTGTCCACAGAATATTTTGCCAGTACTGCTGTGGAACATCCAGGTGCTCTTCTGCAAACTGTAAACGTGCAGCAATGGTTTTTTTGGACAGCAGTGGCTTCCTCTGTGGTATCCTCCCATGAAATCTATTCTTGTTTAGTGTTTTACATATCGTAGATTCGCTAACAGGGATGTTAGCATATGCCAGAGACTTTTGTAAGTCTTTAGCTGACACTCTAGGATTCTTCTTCACCTCATTGAGCAGTCTGCACTGTACTCTTGCAGTCATCTTTACAGGACGGCCACTCCTAGGGAGAGTAGCAGCAGTGCTGAACTTTCTCCATTTATAGACAATTTGTCTTACCGTGGACTGATGAACAGCAAGGCTTTTGGAGATACTTTTATAACCCTTTCCAGCTTTATGCAAGTCAACAATTCTTGATTGTAGGTCTTCTGAGAGCTCTTTTGTGCGAGGCATCATTCACATCAGGCAATGCTTCTTGTGAAAAGCAAACCCAGAACTGGTGTGTGTTTTTTATAGGGCAGCGCAGCTGTAACCAACACCTCCAATCTCATCTAATTGATTGGACTCCAGTTGGCAGACACCTCACTCCAATTAGCTCTTGGAGATGTCATTAGTCTAGGGGTTCACATACTTTTTCCACCTGCACTGTGAATGTTTACATGGTGTGTTCAATAAAAACATGGTATCATTTAATTCTTTCTGTGTTATTAGTTAAGCAGACTGTGATTGTCTATTGTTGTGACTTAGATGAAGATCAGATCACATTTTATGACCAATTTGTGCAGAAATCCATATAATTCCAAAGGGTTCACATACTTTTTCTTGCAACTGTATATATATATATATTGGCCCTTTTGCATGGGCCGGTCCACGTGGTATGGGTGTATACATGGAGATGTATGTATGCCCCCTTGTCAGCATACATCTCTGTGTATAATATATCCATAGGCAGGTGGGCTTATTATTGCCCATTTATGCCCCAGAATTATATTGTGTATATGTACATGCAGGTAGATGTGCCCCAAACATCTATATGGATGTATATACCTAAATGTGGGCCCAGTATATGGATCTGTCCAGGTTGTATGTATGTATATACATGTATACCTAAGTGCCCCCAGGTTGTGTGGGTATATATGTATATACTGATATGATCCAGGTTGTGTAATATATCTATATACAGTGGGATGCTAAAGTTTGGGCAACCTTGATAATCGTCATGATTTTCCTGTATAAATCGTTGGTTGTTACAATAAATATATCATATAGGAGACACACACAGTGATATCTGAGAAGTGAAATGAAGTTTATTGGATTTACAGAAAGTGGGCTATAATTGTTTATACAGAATTAGGCAGGTGCATAAATTTGGGCACCACAAAAAAGAAATGAAATCAATATTTAGTAGATCCTCCTTTTGCAGAAATTACAGCCTCTAAACGCTTCCTGTAGGTTCCAATGAGAGTCTGGATTCTGGTTGAAGGTATTTTGGACCATTCCTCTTTACAAAACATCTTTAGTTCATTCAGGTTTGATGGCTTCCGAGCATGGACAGCTCTCTTTAAGTCACACCACAGATTTTCCATTATATTCAGGTCTGGGGACTGAGATGGCCATTCCAGAACGTTGTACTTGTTCCTCTGCATAAATGCCTTAGTGGATTTTGAGCAGTGTTTAGGGTCGTTGTCTTGTTGAAAGATCCAGCCCCGGCGCAGCTTCAGCTTTGTCACTGATTCCTGGACATTGGTCTCCAGAATCTGCTGATACTGAGTGGAATCCATGCGTCCCTCAACTTTGACAAGATTCCCAGTCCCTGCACTGGCCACACAGCCCCACAGCATGCTGGAACCACCACCATATTTTACTGTAGGTAGTAGGTGTTTTTCTTGGAATGCTGTGTTCTTTTTCCTCCATGCATAACGCCCCTTGTTATCACCAAATAACTCAATTTTAGTTTCATCAGTCCACAGCACCTTATTCCAAAATGAAGCTGGCTTGTCCAAATGTGCTTTAGCCCACCTCAAGCGGAGAAAAGGCTTCCTCTGCATCACTCTCACATACAGCATCTCCTTGTGTAAAGTGCGCCGAATGGTTGAACGATGCACAGTGACTCCATCCGCAGCAAGATGATGTTGTAGGTCTTTGGTGCTGGTCTGTTGGTTGACTCTGACTGTTCTCACCATTCGTCCCGAGACGTCCGAGATTCATGGGAGAGAGCAGCTCCACGACGTGCACCTGGAGAAGGCCTAGTAACCCTGGAAGGGCTAAGTATCTACCTGTCTAGCCCCTACCCCTCACATACCCCCTATATCCCCAACAATAGTAACCCCTTCCCTGCCACCAACACATCCCATTGCAATCCCTATCCCTGCAGGCCCTGTCCTCACCAACCATCCCCTAACCCTGCAGCATCACCCTCAGCCCTGTACCCTTGAGGCAGCCCCAGTTACCCCTGTAGCTGCCCTGTTATCCTTTACCCCTTCACTGCTGCCTGCTTACCCCAGCAGCAGCTGAGTGTGTGTGAACCCTTTGCCTCCCATAGGGATAGCTTAGAGCCAGGTTGGGTGGCTGCTAATGAATGTATGTAACTGTATTGTACAGCTAGTGTGTGGGGTGGAATTGGGAATTGTGAATTGTCTAGTGTAGTTAGGTTTGTATTGTGGTGTGTGCCTCTATATGTATATATATTTATAACCATAGATCTATAAATATATATAGATATAGCGTATAATTAGACTTGTATTATTGTAATTGTAGTTAGATCCTGGGGAGGACTTGGGACTGTGTTAGCGTAGTTAATACCGTATTAGTGTGTTGTTATAGTGTGTTTACTTATATTGCTGTGTGCTGCTATAAATATATCTATCTATTCCATTGATATAGATATATATATTTATAGGCAAATATTAGACTGTTATAGTGTGTTAATAAATACCTTTTATTTAAGCACAGTGTGTAGTCTTTTGTAGTATAAGGCGCCGCAGCAATAGCCGCAGGTAGTTCAGTGGAGTGTATAGGTAACAGAGGTAGTTAGCTAGTTAACCTAGCTAGGTTAGTTATATTATGATTTAGACATAAATAGGCGGAGTCATCACTAGACAACCCACGCCTATTTATGAATATTAATTATTGAGATTTGCATAAATTCCAATAATTAATCTCCCCTTCAACATTGGCGAGCCAGGCCCACTGCTAGGAATTTGTATCTGTGTTTGGTTTTGGGGAGAAAAATCGCTTACGCTGTGCACTAATCAGGTGGGAGGGACGCGGTCAGTGGATTCTGAGCGTCCATAGCCTGAAGGTTCGGACAGGTTCACGCCCACTGAAGACTGGAGAGAAGCCATCAGCTACACCACTGAAGAGAGAACCATCGTCATCGAAGCCGAACAGAAGTCGTCTGGCTGGTCGGGAGAAGGCGTTCCGAATATTGAAGGACCTCCTCCACGCAGCAACACAGTACAGCGAACAACGGCCCCAATGAAGATGGCTTCTCGTCAAAAAGTGAGTATGACCTTCTCCACACTGCAACACCTCAGCAAACATAGCACATACAACCCCATCATCCCCACCACGTACAAATCCACTGAGCTGCTATGGTCCACTTTATTGGACCATGCATACGCTCATGATAAACTCTGCATTAATCATAGTGCGTTCAAAAAAAACAAAAAACGGCTCCAAATGTTAGCCAAATTGGTCCACACCTTTGAGGATATCATTTGGAGGCCGGAACATCTTGAAACACTTAACAGCACAACAAAGGCAGAGGAAGTTTCCAACACGGCAAACTTCCACTGCAATTGTTGTGTTGAGACCATCAAACAGTTACACACATTACAAACACAACTACAAGAGAAGTCCCAGTGTACGGTCGAGAGGGGCAGGGAGATCTGCGTGTTAGAGTCTAGACTCTCGGACAAGGAGAGTTTCTACTCTGACATGGATAAGGAACTGCTCAGACTGTACACTGAGATAAATCAGTTTAGGAACAATGCGGTATCTACGGATAACATGATTGTTCAACTTCGAGAGGACCTGGCTGCGAAAACGCAAACCATTGCGGATTTACAGCAGGTCATCTCGAATCTGTCACGGCCTGGTGCTAACAGCATGGTGCCCACGAAACAGGTTTGTGTTTCGGGAACGGCACAGGGGGAGAGAGCGGCGACGGCGCCAAGGTCTCCCACGGAGCAAACATCCGACGCAGTAGACACTAGGGGACAGATGGAACGGACGCTACCTTTCACCCAAACACCCAGGGAGAACAGGTATAGCAACCGATCCCAGGAACAGGACAACGATTGGAGAGAGGAAAGTGGTTGGCCATTTACCACTTCCAATCCGCCAACGCGTCCGGAAAGACAGGAAGACTTTTACCCTAACCATTCCAGTATGGAAAGGATAAACTTCCTGTTACGGATCTGCAAGGAGATCCCAACATATGATCCCAGTGTAGATCCGTTTACTTCATGTGATATCTTCGAGGGTCACTGTAACAAGTATTCAGTGGCTCATGAATATCGCATGGAGTTATTCAAGTTATGGTTACCTACACACCTAAACCAAAGGTATGAGGTAACGGGGAGGACGCAACCCATGAATGGACAGTTTTATGACAAGGAGGAACGTCTCTCCATACTCATGAGACTGGCAACGGGTCATTGGGACGTCACTCCAGATATCCTGTCTAAGTTCCAACCCACTGTACATGACGAACCTCTGTCTATGTGTAGTCGATTTGAAGCAGAAGGGTTACAAAGGATCACGGTATCGGAATTCCACAGGGTATGATACGTATGTTTGTGGAAAAATTCCCATACCTTGACACTGCAATCCGGTTGAGTGCAGCTAGGGAGCCATCCCTCACGGACGCTGCCATGATTATTGAACAGTGCAGACAGGATAGACTGATCAATAAGAAATCCGTCAAAGTTACGGAGCGTGCGCCTGTACACGATACATCTCAAGATGAACGGGTAGAGCACACAAAGGTTAATTCAGCTGTTCGCCCCACGGCCCCGACATTGGATAGGACAAGAGGCATTCGATGCTTCCTGTGTTTACAATACGGGCACAAAAAGAGGAATTGTCCACAATGGACACGTAATAACCGGACAAATCCTGAGAGAACGGGCAATAATAACGGTTTCAAGATGAAACCTAATTATGCCAAATCAGTGGGGGAATATGTTGAGAAAAATCTGGGACATTCACAGGTCCAGACACCAAAACGTGTGGCTGTTGTGAATGTTCCAGCGCGTTCGGTAATGTGTGTGGAATCCCCGGAATCCACACCAAGGTTCCATAGCAAGAACCCACAAGTGGCAGTATGTACCTCACAGGTACCTACTGGGAGTCTGGTGGAAATTGATTAAAGATCAGGGATCCCTAAAGATCTGGCGCCAGTATGTCCCACATACTGGATTCTTCAGGGAGACCCCACATAAAGGCCAAAATCAAAAATCAGGACGCTGAAATCATGCTTGACACTGGTGCGGACATTTCCATTACCAATGTCAAACATGATTTACATCCCAACAGCCCTCAGTGTGTGGTGATCGGATTTGGTCACCAACAAGGGGGGGTGAGGGCCCACAGAATAGAAGAAGTAATTGTCCAGATTACCAGTCACACGACCCTTAGGATCCCCATGTGGTATTACCCCGGTTCTGACAACATTATTGGAACCAACGTAATGACACAAAATGGGTGGATCCTAGATCTGGCAAATAGTATTGTATGGAAGGGTCCCAGACAATCCAAGGTGTTTGTCATCCAACGCCAGTTTCTGGGACCACCATTGCCAACAGTAGATAACTCTACTGAAGTACTCGAACACAAATGGCCTGAGATCTCGCATAATCCAGACCTTGAGCCTATTGTGTATGAGTACCCCAATCTGTGGGCCCAGGGAAAAAACGATTGTGGCAGATTGATTGGAGTTCAGGTGGACAGACAAGGCCCCGACCCTCCACCTCAACGACAATACCGCTGTCCGCCAGAAGCCACACATTCAATTTTGGACACCATCCAGGAATTGAAAACTAGAGGGGTGGTCATAAAGGGCAATTCTAATTGCAACAATGCCCCCTGGCCAGTAAAAAAAAAGGACACCAATGCATGGAGGCTTACCATAGACCTCCGGGTCCTTGACAAATACACCCCAATGTCCGCTCCAGTGGTGGCACAGACTCCCGACATCATGGCCAAAATAAGCGGCAAAAGTCGCATATTCTCGACCATAGATGTTGCCAATGGGTTCTTTTCAATTGAACTCACTGAAAACTGTAGGTAAAAATTCGCCTTTACAGTAGGGGACACACAGTACATGTTCGTTGTACTCCCCCAGGGGTTCCACAGTAGTCCCACGTATTTTCACCAGGCATTGGCGGCCGTTCTGAGTGTATTTTCACGGCCGGGATGCCTTCTGCAATACGTGGACGACTTGCTCTTACACACAGAAACCATAGAAGAACACTTGGTTCTGTTAAAAGAGCTATTGGGACTCCTGGCCAAGTCAGGACTCAAGCTGAGTCCCCACAAGGCAAATTTGGCCAGAACAGAGGTAACTTTCCTTGGAGTCCAAATTTCTTTTGGAGCCAAAGGAATCGTAGCAGCCAGAGTGGAAGCCATGGTAAAGTTACCTAGGCCGGGCACTCTACAGGATTTGAGAAAATTCCTGGGAGTTGCTAATTTCATGAGGGAGTTCATAGAGGATTTTGGTGCCAAAGCGAAACCCCTCTATGAACTCCTCAGAGGAGAAGACCCCTCAATCAAAGGTTGGTCTGATGCACAGGAAGAGGCCTTTTCTACTTTGAAAAGGGATCTCTCCTCTGCCCCTGTATTGGCCACTCCCCATCCTGAAGGGGAAATAGCCATACAGGCGCATGCAGGGATGGAGTCTATCTCAGCGGTTCTCCTACAGCAGATAGGGTATGACACTAGACCACTGGGATACTTCTCCAGGTTACTTTCGCCCGTTGAACAAGGGTTCGATGAGTGTGCCAAACAACTGGCATCCATACACTATGCCGTCAAAACCACCGAGCATATTGTAGGCTTCAGGCCCCTCACTTTGCAGACTCCACACTCTCCATTGGCCCTCCTGCTCCGTGATACACTCCCTGGAGTCTCCCAACAGAGATTCAGGAGGTGGATTATGGATCTCAGTGGCCGGAGTCTGCAGGTGAACCACAAAGCCAAGTATGTTCTGTCCCAGTTACTGAACCTAACTAGAACCGAACATGAGTGTGGCCAACCAGCGCATATCAATGCGCCACATATTTTCAGGACCGATGAACATCCAGAAGACAGAGTCATCTTTGTTGATGGCTCTCGATTTTACATGGATGGGACCTATGTCACAGGTTTTGCTGTGCTGGATGAGACTACAGGTACCCAGAGTCTTGTCAAGTTACCAGGTCACATGTCGGCACAGCGGGCAGAACTGGAGGCGGTCAAGGAAGCCTTGCTTCTTCAACCCCCAGGGAAACAAACTATATATAGCGACAGTTCATATGTAGTTCGTTCTCTCACCCTGCACCTGGACACGTGGAAAAGACGAGGATTTGTGGACAGCCAAAACAAACCTCTGGCTCATTTGTCGGTCCTGAAGGAACTTTGGGAATGGGGCATGGCACACACGGTGGAAGCAGCCATCATAGAAATCCCTGCGCATGAGAAAGGGGATGAGCCTTTGACGCTAGGTAACAACAAGGCGGATGAATTGGCCAAACTAACGGCAGTGTCTGGGATCCTTCGGGAAACAGGCACTGAGCCGCTACCAGCCTACCAGATTGCAGTTCGTACCAACCTGAACAAAGGCCTGGTGTCATTTGAGGAGGAACAAGCCAAAGATCCTCTTCTAATGACACACCTCACATCTCCACGGCATCCCTGGTCAATACAGCAATGGATCCTGTGTTACGATACCGGTACACAGCAGCTTCCTCTCCCTGTGGTTTCGCAGCATCTGCAAGCAGAGCTAACCAGATGTAACCACCAACACCTTGGCCGGGATAAACTCTTGTCTCTCCTGAGAGACAAATTATACTGGCCGGGAATGTCCAACACAATAGAGGAAGTTACACAACAGTGCCTGGTATGTGCTCAGGTCAACCCAAGGGCGCCAGCCCTGAAGCCGGTGTTGCAGCGAGTTCCTCCTGCAGATGGTCCGTGGTCCGCACTACAAATAGATTTTATAGGACCTTTACCAACAGGAAGTCGTAACTATTGTTACGTACTGGTGGTAGTGGATGTCTTCTCTAAGTGGGTAGAAGCCATCCCCACTGCCCGTGTTCTCTGGGAACAGGTTCTGTCACGATGGGGTATCCCCAGATTGATAGAGACAGACAGAGGGACCCATTTCACGGGTAAGGTAATGAAAGCGCTTTGTGGTCTCTTAGACATAAAGCAAAGGTTTCATGTGCCTTACCACCCTCAGTCTGCGGGCATCGTGGAGCGGATGAACCGGACCATTAAGACACGACTTTCTAAAGCGCTACTGGAGAAAGGTTCCTCATGGGTAACCTCTCTGCCAGCCGTGCTAATGGGAATCCGAGCTACCGAGGCTACCAGTACCGGTATCACCCCGTTTGAACTAATGACCAGACGCAAAATGCCCCTATGCCTGCCCAATGAACCCCTAGTGTCAGAACTGGTGAAGAACGCCATAGCCAGAGACCTGTTTCTCCAACAGGTTCAACTAAACCTGAAGGAGTTATTGCCTCATGCAGCGATACGGCTGCATAGACCGTATCTACAGGGGGAAACACCGATGCTCTCTGTAGATGGGATGCAAACTGGGAAGGACCCTATCAGGTCCTTGAAGTAATGGGTGACACAATGCTGAAGGTGCAAAGGACGATGACGACCAAGAAAAAGTCACATAGGCGGCAGGGAGTTTTATGGATCCATATCGACCAGGCCAAGGCCACCCGAGCCTCCCCAACTCAATAACATGAACCCTCACAGAGTTGGGTGACCGGGGGGGGGGGGGGGGGGGGGGGGGGTAGTGTTTTGGTGGGTCGAGGGTGGATCCATGAAACTGATTACATTCACATTGAATTAACAGATCACGGGAGGGAGACTCACCAAGGTTACGACTAACCAGAAAAGTTATAGAAATCCTCTGAACATGGCACATCTCCAGCTTGTGGCACTGGTGGTAAGCATGATGATGGCAGGCTCAACCTCTTCGGGGGAGGGCCTGGGAGTTAATAATGATATGGCCAACATATCTATTGATAAACCCGGCCTTTTAATGGTGGAATGTTTGGAGGGCAAAATCCTGAAACCATACGAGAACTTCTCCTTTACACCAGGACAGTGGTATCTGTATGGTTTCCAGAGGGAAAGTTTTGCCCAAGGTGTAATTCAACATTATACCCCTGTGGAGAATGTGTCTGCCATATAACATGATTTACATGCCCTCTGCCTCAAGGAATTCAGACATTTTCGGGACTCTGACCCTACTCCTATGAGATCTTTAAGATGGGTGTCTAGGGACCCTCACTTGCATCCTTACAAGCAAGTGGAAGCCAACACTACCACAGTGTTGTGTACCAAGGAGGGGGTTCTGAGTCCTGAGGATGTCACGGGGGCAGAGTATAGTGGCTGGTATATCCTTAAAGCTACCTTCATAAGGAGGGATAGCCAAGATGGGCTGAGGGTAAGGACATATTTAGACAGAACCATTCCGGTAAAGGGTACCCTAAAAGCTTATTGTATGTTAAGAGATTCCCAGATGATTATCACTAGGGAATCCAGTTATGTTCAGGGACATGTGTCCACAGATTACATACGAACCAGTATAATGATGCTAAAGTTAAACTGCAGTAACTCTGGCCAGGCCCTATGGAATGACCAGAGTGGTCCGGTAAAACTGGAAGGCTTTTACCGAGCCACCGTTTTAAAAGTACGGACAGATGCCAAGGATCCCAGGTATGCTCAGTTAGAGGGATCTCCATCCATACGGTCTTTTATGATCACCATCATGAGAGACAATTGTGTTCAGGAAGTGACTGGATACTATTTCGTCACCTATGCCCACTGGGAACAAGATACCCAGATGGTAACATTGGACACTAATCCCTGGAGTTGGGATTTAGTGTGCAATGGGGTGGATACCCCTACAGTGGGTGTATGGATGGATGGTACCCCTATGACTGAGGAATACTGGGGTAGGTATGTGTCTTCCGACTGGAAAGACCCCAGTGGCAGGGATATTAACTTTGACATCAATATAGATGGTTCGTTTAGATGGCCTTTTTGCGAGGCAGTAGATGAAGGGTGCTGGACATTTACACAATGGGTCTATCTGTCTAAATCCAAACCCGTAGGAAAACTAGTGTTACAGGTTGGAGAAAGTGACCAATGGTATCCGTTCAGAGGTAGAGGGCAAGTTTGTGTAACGGTGGTGAGGATCCCCTATGAAGCGACAGGTCTCCAACCTGTAAAAATGCATTCAGACTCTTGCCACGCCCGATCCATCAATTGGCAGATCCTATAGCTCCTCAACTGTTATCCCCATGGAAGATCATCACGGGGACAAAATTCGTCCTATTTACTTGGAGAATTTCCGTAGATGACTTCAGAGTTGATCAGTGGGATCACAGATGTGGGGAGTTTGTGAGGAACCAAATTGACATGATAAGAGGTTGGATAGAGGCGGGGCAAGAGGTAAGAAAGGGCGATCTCATACACAGGAATCACAGGGGAAGAAGAGATCTGATAGCCATGGGACTAGGCGTAGGTGCATTGGGAGTGGGCGCCCTGAACACTATGGATATGGAAGTCCTGAGAGGTAAACTTGGGGATGTTGCGCGACGCGCCGGGGAAGGATTCGAGACCCAGCTTGATGTAAACCACGTCTTAGAGGGTTTGCAGCATTAGCACATAGATGCCACTACCTCTCTATCTTCTGCTCTGCGAGAGAAGTTTAGAAGGTTAGTTGTGGGTCTCTTGGAGGAACAGGATAGAGCTCAGCTTGCTCTGGCGTGTAAGCAGGTCCAAAGTGAACTCTCGGACAACCTTAAACATGTTGTATCATCATTATACGGCGGCCACTTCCCATTCAACCTCCGCCAACGGGTAAGTCCTCTTATATCTCCTTTTGCAGCCAATCACACCAACTGGTGGGTAGTCCAGTGGCACGGATGTAGGAATCTCACTTGCACTGCTTTGTCATTGGCTCCTGTATCTGGCCATCTTAGACAGGGTTACAGTGCAGTTAACCTAGGGATTGTCATAAATAACCAGACGGTGCTTCATCCACAGCTCCCCTCGGGCGTTCTAACCTATGAGGGAGGCCATCCTTATCTGTTAGACACAGAGGGATGTTGGAAGAAAGAGGATGCTATCCTCTGTCAAGGTAGTCAGGATCGGGTGCTAAGACACCAATGTTGGAGCACCGAGGGGTCCTGTGAGATGAAGGCCAGCCCAATACCCTCCTCCCCTAAATACTTGGGACAGGGGTATTGGTGTTGGTACCAAAGGCAAAATATGTCTTATACAATTTATGGGACTAATTGCACCGAGAGAGGAGAACTCCTCCCTGGAGCGTATTGCACCCTTAGTCCCATCCTAGGTTTAGATGTCGCAGAGCTACAAGGAAGGACACAAATCACCCCGGAGAAGAGACTCGACATCCGCCCTGACGTTCCCGTGAGACTCCAGAAGATTCCTCTTGGCTTTGGGATAAAACTCAAACATCTCCTGCTAGACTTCAGCCAAGAAGACGAAATACTTCAGAATCTTCGAGAAACAGAGAAACAGGCCACCATCCAACTGGCGCACGACAAGAACAAAATGACGGCAATCACTACCGCCTTAGACAAGGACTTCAAGGTTTCCTGGTGGGAAAGTCTGTTCGGCTACAGTCCAAAGGCAACATCCTTCTTCAACCTATTGATACACCCGGTGAAGGTTCTTCTGGTTCTGGTCATCGTCATGTACACGGGACTGTGTCTAATCTACAGGAGGGTCAAGAGACTTGCGGACCAACTAAACCAGAACCAGACAGACCTTCACGAAGTTAATCATAGGAGGCTCAGGACTTAGCTCCAACAAAGTCCTGAAGCCAGAGATTGTATGGACATATAGTTTCCGATGAGGGTTCAGGATGAAAATCCAAAAGCCATCCTGTGACCTCATAGTATTGTGTGTATGTATATATTGTATTGTAGTAGATTTTCGTATGAGGGTTCGGGATGTACTCCTAGGCCACCCTGTGACCTCATAATATTGTGTATAGATATATATTGGTTATTTGCATATAAGTTCCTTGTGTACCCATGGACACTCTAGGTGCAAGTGTGTGACAGCCATATTACAATATGGCTGGACGCACACTTGCATCCTATAGTCATTTCCCATTGACACGAGGGTCTGTTACCTACCGGCGTCTTTGGAGGTATAGAGATAGGCCAGGTTGCATGAGTCTCTATGGGTACACACTAAATTGAATTGAGCTGTATTGGGAGGGATGTGACCTGTTTGTGTGAGTGGGGAAGAGAAGATTCCCTAGGGACAGGCCCCTCATTTACTAAGGTATTTGCAACTTTAACATCGACAATGGTGACTTTTGTAAGGGTTGGACTGAATGGTGGTTTAGAATTTAGTTAGAATTTAGGTACTATGACATCACCTCTTACCAGAAATTCTGACCTGCCTTGTAAAAACCTACGTATATGTCCATGGGACAACCTCTCCAACAACTGAGTCTTCAATCAAGATGAAGGTCGTACTTGTGTTAAAAGGCCAGCCTACGGCCGTCCGTACCCCAGAAGGAGGTGCTACATGGATTAAGGGTAAAGTCATTCCGGAATCATTGGGAGTGACTGATACCGAAAGACTGGCACTGACATCGGGGGTGACTGACGCCAGGAGAGCAACACTGGCAAAGAGAAAGAAAGAAGGACAGTACCCGGTCGCTGAGTGGAGTGATCTAAAGAGGGCGAGGGTGAAGCCACTCCGGAGTCAGGAATAGACTACATTGGGAGTGGCTGATACCTGAAGATCATAATGTAAGATGCCAAGAAAGTTATGCAAGGAGAAGAAGACGGTGTATTTGGTGGATGGGGACGTTTGGTGAAAGGCAGGTCGGAGGTGTTAGTCACGATGGGTGATGTCTAGGTACCTAAGAGCCATATTACTTTAGTCCTTCCTGAACTGTCACCAAGAGTGCGATTGAGGAGGCAAATGTATCCCAACCCTTCCCCCAAAACGTTTTTTTTGTCGTATTCCCGACAACAGGGGGATTGTTGAGGGAAGTGTTATATTTAAATATATATGTATATATGCCCCGACATATATACATATATATTGGCCCTTGTCTATGGGCCCGTCCAGGTGGGACCTGTGTGTATACATGGAGATGTATGTAGGCCCCCTTGGCAGCATACATCTCTATGTATATATGGGTGGGCTTATTGGTTTTATCTATATACAGTACATGTGTGTGTATATATATATTTATGGATGTGCCCCAAACATCCATGAATATATATATATATATACCTCCCTCCAGAAGATTGGTATATATATGTGTATGGATGTGCCCCAAGCATCCATACACATATAGTATAAGGATAAGATGCCCCCCGTTCGGGTGCCGCCCCCTCCTCCTGCATCCCTGCAGGAGATGAGAAGGTCACCAGATGGCTGGACAATTATGTCCAGCCTCTGGTGACCTTAAAAGGCATAGGATCAATAGAGATCCGATGCCTTTTGGTATTAACTATCCCCAGCTGCTGGGGATAGTTAACATAACAGAGAGAGGGAAACAAACGTCCCTCCCTCTGTTATCTGCATACCTCCGGCGCGATAATTATCGCGCCGCAGGGTATGCAGATGCGCTACAGGCGGAGGATCAAAGGAACCCTCCGCCTGGAAGCGCGCTCTGGCATGCGCGGGCCGGCGCGGTGACGTCATATCACCGCGCCGGCCCGCGTGTTCTGGACTGCGGCGCGCATGCGCGCCACAGGATGGGCTACCTCGGGAGCGAACGCCACCGAACTTAAATAGTCCGGCAGCACTACGCTGGGGCACTTCAGAAACTAGCCCCCAGCCGGAGAGGATCATCCTCTAGGAAAACGAGCACCCCCTGGATAACAAGCATACTACGGCTGAGTATCCCCCCTATACCACCAACAATTAACCCTTATTATTAACCCTCCCTATACCACCAACTATATATTATTAACCCTCCCTATACCACCAACGATATTTAACCCTTTGGTATTCCCCTGCCTTATACCACCAACGATCCCCTGCCATATTTACCCTTACCTTCTCCTGCATTTATACCCCTAATCCCTGATTCCCCTGCATTAACCCTTACACCACCAACGTACCCTAATTCCCCTGTGTTCCCCCAAACATTGTCCCTCATTACCCTGGTTTTACCCCTGTTCTACCCTTATACCTCCCCTGGTCATCCCATCTTCTACCCCTGGTACCCCTTGATACCCCTTTATGGCTGCCCTGCATACCCCAGCAGCAGCGGTGTCTTTATTAACCCCTTGTTATTCCCCGTAGGGATAGTATAGTGACAGGATTGGGTGGGCTGCTGTTAATGTGTATGAAAGTGTTAGTTATAGTTAGATTGT
Organism: Bufo bufo; assembly: GCF_905171765.1. Taxonomy (NCBI): domain Eukaryota; kingdom Metazoa; phylum Chordata; class Amphibia; order Anura; family Bufonidae; genus Bufo; species Bufo bufo. Next base: position 33,704,770 of record NC_053392.1, on the reverse strand, counting down.
GGGGGTGAGTATTACAGTGGGATTGTGTCTAGTGTAGTTAATACCGTATTAGTGTGTTGTTATAGTGTGTTTACTTACATTGCTGTGTGCTGCTATAAATATATCTATCTATTCCATTGATATAGATATATATAATTATAAGCAAATATTAGACTGTGACGTATAGTGTGTCAATAAATACCTTTTATTTAAGCACAGTGTGTAGTCTTTTGTAGTAGTAAGGTGCCGCAGCAATAGCCGCAGGTAGTTCAGTGTAGTGTATAGGTAATCAGTCGTGATTTGTTTAATTGGTATAAATAGGCGGAGGCATCACTAGACGACTCACGCCTATTTATGAATATTAATTAGTGAGATTTGCATAAATATCAATAAGTAATATTCCCCTTTAACAAAGTGGCTGACTATATGAGGCTGACTTTGAGTGGGTGACTACGAGTGACTGACTACAAGTGGCTGACTACGAGTGACTGACTACAAGTGGCTGACTACAAGTGGCTGACTACGAGCGGCTGACTACGAGTGGCTGACTACAAGTAGCTGACTACGAGTGACTGACTACGAGTGGCTGACTACGAGTGGCTGACTACAGGGGGCTGACTACAGGGGGCTGACTACGAGTGGCTGACTACGAGTGGCTGACTACGAGTGGCTGACTACGAGTGGCTGACTACGAGTGACTGACTACAAGTGGCTGACTACAAGTGGCTGACTACAAGTGGCTGACTACGAGTGGCTGACTACAAGTGGCTGACTACAAGTGGCTGACTACAAGTGGCTGACTACGAGTGGCTGACTACAAGTGGCTGACTACAAGTGGCTGACTACGAGTGGCTGACTTCGAGTGGCTGACTACAAGTGGCTGACTACAAGTGGCTGACTACAAGTGGCTGACTACGAGTGGCTGACTACAAGTGGCTGACTACAAGTGGCTGACTACGAGTGGCTGACTACAAGTGGCTGACTACAAGTGGCTGACTACGAGTGGCTGACTTCGAGTGGCTGACTACAAGTGGCTGACTACAAGTGGCTGACTACGAGTGGCTGACTTCGAGTGGCTGACTACAAGTGGCTGACTACAAGTGGCTGACTACGAGCATCTGACTACGAGTGGCTGACTTCGAGTGGCTGACTACAAGTGGCTGACTACAAGTGGCTGACTACGAGCATCTGACTACCAGTGGTTAGGACCTAGGGCCCCACATTGACCACATATACTGTATGAACTCTATAAATTAAGTGAGGCTGCTGATGTCCTGAGGGGTGACTGCGTACCCCACTGCGGTGCCCATCTAGTTGAAGGGGTATAGGTGTGTCTATAGGGGTACAGTATGTCCTCTGGTGCTCATCCCCTCTGTGCACCCCTATACTGACTAAACAGCAGACCCAATGAGGATTGCTGCCCCCGGGTTACTGCTAGAGGCAGGGATTCAGGGCTTTGTCCCGGGGGGGGGGGGGGGCAGGGATGCCCATGGCTGTGCCAGTCTTGTGAGGGAAGTTATGGGGATGTAAAGAAGCAGCATAGGTGGGGGAGGGGTCATTCTGTGTGGCCTATGTCCTGTGTAAGGGCCCCATACCCTGATGTGATATCTGCGCATGCTACGGGGACTGACTGGCTGCGTCCATAGATAGTTAAGTACTCCACTAACAGTCTTAGCCTGGGCTTCATCATCTATATGGGGTGAGGTCCCCAGCCCCTGCCCGTAAAGACCTAGGTACACACGGGCACGTAGACAGGTGCAGAGTACCCATAATAATAACTAGTGTTGATCAAGCACCGTAGTGCTCGGGGGTTCAAGCCGAACCCATCGGGATGATCAGGTGCTCGACTGAGCACCCAAGTATAATGGAAGTCAATGGGAGAACCCGAGCATTAAACCAGGCACCCCCTGCTCTGAAGAGGGTTGGGTGTCTGGTTCACAGGAAAAGGTCAGAAATTGATGGAAACACTGAAACGGTTTGGGAACAGCATGGGGAGGATGTCTGGAGGCATCTTGGACTCCCAGGTCGCTGCTGGGAACCATGTTGTTCGAGTAGTACGCCACTTTTACAGACGGACAATAATACGCACAAAACCGAAGATAAAATAGATTTTAGAGGAAAAATTGTAAGGAAACATTCTTTCCTGTATATTCACTTTTATATAAAGTGCAAGTGCTGCCAAAAATTACAAGGAAGAGGCACTCCGATACAACCCTCAAAAGGCCTCGCTGGTAAGGTTTGTCTTTTTGCTGATGACACAAACTTATGTAACAGGGTTGATGTTCCTGGAGGGAAACGCCAAATGGAAAAGGATTTAGGAAAACTAGAAAAATGGTCAGAACTCTGGAAACTGAAATTTAATGTGGATAAGTGCAAGATAATGCACCTGGGGCGTAAAAACCCAAGGGCAGAATATAGAATATTTGACACAGTCCTGACCTCAGTATCTGAGGAAAGGGATTTAGGAGTAATTATTTCAGAAGACTTAAAGGTGGGAAGACAATGTAATAGAGCAGCACGAAATGCCAGCAGAATGCTTGGATGTATAGGGAGAGGTATAAGCAGTAGAAAGAGTGAAGTGCTTATGCCGCTGTACAGAACACTGGTGAGACCTCACTTGGAGTATTGTGCGCAGTACTGGAGGCCATATCTCCAGAAGGATATAGATACTCTAGAGAGAGTTCAGAGAAGAGCTACTAAACTAGTACATGGATTGCAGGATAAAACTTACCAGGAAAGGTTAAAGGACCTTAATATGTATAGCTTGGAAGAAAGAAGAGACAGAGGGGATATGATAGAAACTTTTAAATACATAAAGGGAATCGACAAGGTAAAAGAGGAGAGAATATTTAAAAGAAGAAAAACTGCTACAAGAGGACACAGTTTTAAATTAGAGGGGCAAAGGTTTAAAAGTAATATCAGGAAGTATTACTTTACTGAGAGAGTAGTGGATGCATGGAATAGCCTTCCTGCAGAAGTGGTAGCTGCAAATACAGTGAAGGGGTTTAAGCATGCATGGGATAGGCATAAGGCTATCCTTCATATAAGATAGGGCCGGGGGCTATCCATAGTACTCAGTATATTGGGCAGACTGGATGGGCCAAATGGTTCTTATCTGCCGACACATTCTATGTTTCTATGTTTCTATGTTTCTAACCTGTATATCACATAAAGGAGGGCATCATACACAGCCTTGAAAAATTATAATTGATGGCCTGCTGGTGACCCTCAAAAACATTACGGGCGAGGGCCTGCTGCCGCTTTGGTGACTCTAGATAACCTCGGGCCGATTGCACGTCCCCGTGACGGCGACGATCCATTCGGATGTCTGTCCTATTAACTTTTGATGTTATTTTTAGAGCAAACCACGGTGACCACGGGTAACGGGGAATCAGGGTTCGATTCCAGAGAGGGAGCCTGAGAAACGGCTACGGCTACCACTTCCAAGGAAGGTAGCATGCGAGCAAATTACCAATTAGGTATAATTAGGTGAGGGACTGCAGGTGAGCGGACCCTGTAAAACATTATATGCGAGTAGAGATGGCCTTGCGGTTCGCCCGGCGGTCGTTTTGCGCGAACTTTGCTCGTTCGCGGTTCGCCGAACGGGCGAACATATGGCGATGTCCGCCGGAGCCATATTCTTTCACATTGTGAAGAACTTTGACCCATGACACATCCATCAGGTGGTACAGGACAGCCAATTGAGACATTTCAGCACATGGACACACCCCCTACCTTATAAATAAACCCGATCTGGCCACCATTTTACGTTCTGTGTTTTGCCAGTGTAGGGAGAGGTTGTTGTGTGGAGCAGAGACACAAAACGCTAGCTAATAGGGCCACAAAAGTCCTTCTAAGGACTGGTATAGGTGTGCTATCGATAGGTGCGACTTACTGGGCGGTGTGACATAGAAAGTATATTATAGTGCATTTGTATTGTGCAGCAGTTGTGTGCGGTTCTGCTGCGATACTGCAGGTATATAGAGGGACAAACGCTATTGGAACAAATAATTTCTACTGGTGTGAAATACCAGTCGCCCCCCAAAAAACACTATTGGAACCAATAACTTCTACTGGTGTGATTTACCTATAATATAATTTCTATATAGTGCATTTGTATTGTGCAGCAGTTGTGTGCGGTTCTGCTGAGATACCGCAGCTATATAGAGGGACAAACGCTATTGGAACAACTAATTGCAACTGGTGTGATTAGAGATGAGCGAATCGAAGCTGATGAAGTCAAATTCGTTGCAAATTTCAGGAAAAATTTGATTATGAACGAATGTGAATTTCCTCTCGCTTCACATTATTAGCAAGAGTTTACAGTGCCCACTTCTGGCTACCTGCCTCAGCTACTATTCTGATGCTGTTACCCGCCTGATGCCAAGTGCTCCTTCTTTCACCCACCATCTTCAGCGAGTACTAGTATTGCCACCCACCTCCACACTATGTCACCTTGCCACTCTGTGGTCTCCTCATGCTGCTGCCATCTCCACACTGTGTAACCTGGCCACTCGCTGGCCTCCACATACTGCTGCCAACTACATACTCTGTGATTGTGCCACTCTGTGCCCTCCTCATGCTGCTTCCACCTCCACACTATGTCATAGGGCCTCTCTGTGGACTTCTCATGCTTTTTCCACCCTCCCCACTTCATAACAGGGCCACTATTTTGCCTTTCGGCCTGGCTGACATAATCATTTATTTGACTCTTCTTCTGATCTGTCAGAAGGAAGGAAAAATTAGACTCACAATGGATCCTTTCTGTGTAGCATCTGTAAGGCCTGTATGGTCCCATCAGAATTGGCTTGTGATTTGGTAGCCAAAAGCAGGAGTGGGTACAAAACACAGAAGACATGCAGATATTCCATTCACGTGTCATCTCTGTTTTGGATCCAGTCCTGTTTTTTTTGGCATTAGCGATACTGATGGATTACTGACCAAATGCTGACTGAGTGAAGGCGGATGGTCCACAGACAGGATCCGTTTTTTGTGGGTTATTATTCTGACGGATCAGAGGAAGGGCAAAATAATCAGTGACGTCAACACAAACTTACTGCTGACACCCTCTCCACTCTGTCGGGGGGCTCTACTTGTATAAGCGTTTAATAGAACAGGTTCTGAAGACATCTATGTGGAATCACCTGACGATGGTGATAAAGGAGTGCGCTTCTTCTTGGCGCTAACATACTTCAGTTATTTGGTCAGTTTTGGCTAATTTAAGTATACTTTCTTATAATTTTAATCAAGTTTTGGTTTAATAAAATTAATGTTAAAATATTTAATAAATTTAATAATAACATTGTATTTTTTTCTTAGGAGAGAATCGGCCAGTCTTCTGTTTATTCAAGGACGTGGAGGGTGTTGCGATGGAGAAAGCATTCCAACAAAAAAAATTGCTCTCCGCCTGGAGCCGAATCCTGTCAAGATTGATGCAAGTGCGGTATTGGCTGCTCATCCAGCAAGATACTTCTGAGGGAACCTGCCTGCCAGGCTTAGGCCTCTACCAGCGAAGGACAATGAGAAGAAGACAACACTTGTTCTTTTCTGTACAGTGAATGCCTAATGTTTGGGGCCTGTACTGACCTGCAGTAAAATTGTTATCCACTGACCGTCTAATTTACCTCCAGCCACATAATCACTTGTTCTTTTCTGTCCGGTGATTGCCTAATGTTTGGGGTAGGGTTGCCACCCGTACGGGAATGACCCGGATGGTCCGGGTTTGTAATCCTGTGCCCGGGTACAAGCCTTTCTCAGACCTGGGCACAGGATTCAAACTGCAGACTTGCACACCTGACAGCTGGCGGTGGGCGTCGGGTGTCAGTCAGCGGTGGCGGCCGATGAGGTGTCAGCAGCGGGGACGATCAGCTGTGATGCTAGCGCAGGGCGGCGCTGTCTTCAGACACTCCCTCCCTCCCTGTTCCTCCTTGTGTCCTCTCTGATATCCTGTCTGCTTGGCCCGTTCCTCAGTTACAGCTTGCGCTCCACAGCTGGACCCACTTCCGGTCCCGATGCGTTCCACCCGTGTTCGGGTTTGGCTTGAAGAAAAGGTGGCAACCCTAGTTTGGGGCCTGTACTCCCGTGGCCTAAAATAACATTTTTCTAGGCTCCAGCAGGGCACATTTTTGAGAGTTTCAATTTAAGACGCATAAAAATGGCTCCTGATTAAAATACATATTTTTTGTGGGAATTTTTGCCATTGATCCCCCTCTAGTATGTCACTGTCCATGTTGTGGGACTATTTGTGCACTTCTAGTAAGTATTTGGTGGCTGCAAATATGACCTGAAGGTTTTTCAGGTTCGCCTGCCATTAAAGTGAATAGGGCCCGCCGCAAACTTGCGGTTCGTGAACATTTGATCGCGTTCGCACCATCGCGAACCATCCCGGCCGATGTTCGTCCATCGCTGATGGGAATACAGTGTATTCAGTACATTATAAACAACACATGTAAAGTGCCTTTATGTTCAGCCGCTTTCCTCTGGTGAAGTAGAGGAGTCAGGGGCAATCCAGGCCTTGTTCATTTTATAGTCAACCTGTCAGCATTTTCAGTTGACAGTCGGATACGCTTATCTGTTATAATGCCACCAGCAGCACTAAATACACGTTCAGACAAAACGCTGGCGGCAGGGCAGGCCAGCACCTCCAAGGCGTAAAGCGCAAGTTCGTGCCACATGTCCAGCTTGGACACCCAGTAGTTGTAAGGCACAGAGGGATCATTGAGGACGCTGACACAGTCTGCTACGTACTCCTTCACCATCTTCAAAAAATTTTCCCTCCTTGTGACACTAGGCCGCGCATCAGGGTGAGGGTGCTGGCGGGGTGTCATGAAACTGTCCCAGGCTTTGGAGTGTGTTGCACTGCCTGTGTTGGAACTGCTGTGTGTTCTCCTTGTCTCCCCTCCTCGGTTGCCCAAGGATGTACAGACTCTGCCGCCAGCATTGTCAGCTGGAAAGTTTTGGAGCAATTTTTTCACAAGGATCTTCTGCACCATTTTGCTCGTCCTCTCCACCAGAGGAATGAGAGATGAGAAGTTCTCTTTGTAGTGGGGGTCGAGAAGGGTGAACCACCAGTAATCGGTGTTGTCTAAAATGCGTATAACACGAGGGTCGCTGGAAAGGCAGCCTAACATGAAGTCAGCCATGTGTGCCAGAGTCCCAACAGGCAAGACTTCGCTGTCGTTATCAGGAGGATCACTCCCAATCTCCTCATCCTTTTCTTCTGCCCACCCACGCAGAACAGATGGAATTAAACTTCAGTCTCCTCCTCCTCTTCATTGTCCAATTTGCGCTGAGAAGACGGCCGGAGGGTGGTCTAGCTATCACCCTGTGTAATGTCTTCCCCCATTTCCACCTCTTCCACATGCAAAGCGTCGGCCTTAATTGTGAGCAGCGACCGTTTGTGTAGACACAGAAGTGGGATGGTGACGCTGATAATAGCGTTATCGCCGCTCACCATCTGTGTTGATTCCTCAAAGTGTCTTAAAACCTCACAGAGGTCAGACATCCATGCCCACTCCTCGCTTGTGAAGAGCTGAAGCTGACTGGAAAGGCGACGACCATGTTGCAGCTGGTATTCCACTACTGCCCTCTGCTGCTCACAAAGTCTGGCCAACATGCGGAACGTGGAGTTCCAGTGCGTGCTCACGTCGCACAACAGTCGGTGAGCTGGCAATTGTATGCGCTGCTGCAGCGTTGACAGACCGGCGGAAGCTGTCGGTGACTTGCGTAAATGGGCACACGCCCAGCGCACCTTCGCCAGTAGCTCAGGCAAATTGGGGTAGGTTTTGAGAAACCGCTGAACCAATAGGTTTAAGACGTGGGCTAGGCATGGGATGTGTGTTAGCTTGCCGAGCTCCAAAGCCGCCACCAAGTTACGGCCATTATCAGACACAACCATGCCTGGTTCTAGGTTGAGTGGCGAGAGCCACAGCTCAGTCTGGTCCCTTATGGTCCATTATCCCCTGCCACAGCTCTGGGCGGTGTGCTGTTTGTCACCTAAACATATCAGCTTCAGCACGGCCTGTTGATGCTTCCCTACTGCAGTGCTACACTGCTTCCAGCTACCGACTGATGACTGCTGCTGCACACAGAGAATTCGGAGGTGAAAGTGGAGGAGGACACAGAGAAGGAGAAGTGGGGGTTGGAGCGGAAACCCAGATGGAATTAGGGCCCGCAATCCTTGGTTTCGGTAGCACCTGTGCCATCCCAGGGTACGACTCTCTCTTGGCCTCCACAACATTCACCCAGTGTGTGGTCAGAGAAATGTAACGTCCCTGGCCGAATGCACTTGTCCATGTGTCCGTGGTTAAGTGGACCTTTCCAGTAACTACGTTGGTCAGGGCACGAGTGATGTTACGGGACACATGTTGGTGTAAGGCGGGCATGTCACACCGTGAATAATAGTGGTGGCTGGGGACAGAGTACCGCGGGACGGCCGCCGCCATCAGGCTGCAGAAGGTCTCAGTGTCCACATGCCTAAATGGCAACATTTCCAGGGGCAGTAATATGGAAAGCTGCGCATTTAGTGCTATAGTCTGTGGGTGGATGGCTGGGTATTTGTGCTTCTGTTCAAATGCCTGGGGTAAGGACATTTGGACGCTGCGCTGGGACACGGAAGTGGATGTGGTCACTGATGGTGCTTGCGAAGGTGCAGGGTAGGAGGCATACGGGCCTGCGCCTTTGACATGGGATTGGCCAGCACATAACACAGGAGAAGAGGAGGCAGTGGTGTGACCCGCAGACACAGATTGTGGACCCAGGCGTTCAGCCCACCTATTACGGTGCTTGGATGCCATGTGGCGGATCATGCTGGTGGTGGTGAGGTTGCTTGTGTTCACGCCCCGACTTATTTTTGTATGGCACAGGTTGCAAACTACTATTTTTTTGTCGTCCGCACTTTTCTCAAAAAAGCGCCAGACTGCGGAACACCTACCCCTTGGCAAGGGAGATTTCCAGAAGGGGGTGCTCCGGGGAACGCTGGCGGGCCTGTTCGGTGGTGCCCGCCTTCTCCCTTTTGCCACCCCACTGCCTCTTCCAGCCTGTTGCGGTGCTGCGGATCCCTCCCCTCTATACTGCTGTCCTCGCTTGGCTTTCCACCTTCCCAGGTTGGGTCAATGACTTCATTGTCCACCACCTCCTCTTCCACTTCCTCACTCTGCTCATCCTCCTGACTTGTTGACCTAACCACAACCTCAGTGATTGACAACTGTGTCTCATGCTCTTCATCAACCTCTTGAGACAGTAATTGCGGTTGACTCATTGGCAACTGTGTCTCATCATCAGCATCCACCTCATTAAACAGTAATTGCTGTTCCCCAACATCATCTTCTTGTGACTGCGGATGTTCAAGAGTTTGGGAATCAGGGCACAAGATTTCGTCATGTACATCTTCAAGCGGGCTTGGCGAGAGGCCCAAATCAAGTAATGGCGATGAAAAGAGCTCCTCGGAATATCTGAGATCTGGGATCACTTGTTTGCCCAGACTCTCCATGGTGGGAGGAAGGAGGATCAGGGTAAGGATTGTGTTGACCAGACTCTTGGCTACTGAGACTGGACTTGGTGGAAGACCGGGTGGTGCTTAACCGACTGGAAGCATTATCTGCTGCAATCTAACCGACTACCTGGTCGCACTGGTCTGACTTCAAGAGCGTTGTCTTGCGCCCAGTGGCGTCTCTAGCTTTCTAATTTTGGGGGGGGGGGGGGGGACACTGGGGGCCAGGACAAAAGTAGGGGGGGCAGCTATAACAACGATACATTTACACAAGTACGCTTAGAAATGCTGCGATACTTTACCCAATACCTAAAACCGCAACAGGGAAGAAAAGTCCTGCTGTTTGTGGTTTTTAAAAAACAACAACAATCACTCAGATTTCAACATGTCCTAGTTGCCTGTGGATGACACTTTTATAGGGAGGGGGAATCTGTGGATGACACTGCTATGGGGGGATCTGTGGATGACACATACCGTATATAGCATCTTATGCTATATGTGTCATCCACAGATCCACCCCATGACCGTGTCATCCACAGATCCCCCTCCATAACAGTGTCATCCACAGATCCCCCTCCCTATAACAGTGTCATCCACAGACCCCCCCTCCCTATAACAGTGTCATCCACAGATCCCCCTCCCTATAACAGTCTCATCCACAGATCCCCCTCCCTATAACAGTCTCATCCACAGATCCCTCTCCCTATAACAGTCTCATCCACAGATCCCCCTCCCTATAACAGTCTCATCCACAGATCCCCCTCCCTATAACAGTGTCATCCACAGATCCCCCTCCCCGCCTCTCACCGGAGTTTGACATTTGACATTTCGAAACTGTAATCCATATCCTGCAGTAACTTTAACTTTAAATCACGATTCAGCGGCCGCTCATTTCTGCTAGTACCTTAAACCTTACACCACTCGGCTAGCTTCAGTAACAGGGCCAGGCTACAGCCTACAGGTACTGCCTGTTAGTTGTTACCGAGCGAGCGCGGATTTCTGCAGGTCAGAGGATACAGATTACAGTTTAGAAGAAATGTACACTCCTGTGAGCGGTCCAGACCAGTGGCGGATCCAGAGCCTGGTCTCGGGAGGGGCACCTCAAGATTATTTTCTGTCCGCCGCCACAGAACAAGGGTGCTTATAGAACAGACTACACAGTGTAGAGGTATACTGTATATTGTGTGGCACAGTGTAGAGGTATACTGTATATTGTGTGGCACAGTGTAGAGGTATACTGTATATTGTGTGGCACGGTGTAGAGGTATACTGTATATTGTGTGGCACGGTGTAGAGGTATACTGTATATTGTGTGGCACGGTGTAGAGGTATACTGTATATTGTGTGGCACTGTGTAGAGGTATACTGTATATTGTGGGGCACAGTATAGAGGTATACTGTATATTGTGTGGAACAGTGTAGAGGTATACTGTATATTGTGTGGCACAGTGTAGAGGTATACTGTATATTGTGTGGCACAGTGTAGAGGTATACTGTATATTGTGTGGCACAGTGTAAAGGTATACTGTATATTGTGTGGCACAGTGTAGAGGTATACTGTATATTGTGTGGCACAGTGTAGAGGTATACTGTATATTGTGTGGCACAGTGTAGAGGTATACTGTATATTGTGTGGCACAGTGTAGAGGTATACTGTATATTGTGTGGCACAGTGTAGAGGTATACTGTACATTGTGTGGCACAGTGTAGCGGTATACTGTATATTATGTGGCACAGTGTAGAGATATACTGTACATTGTGGGGCACAGTGTAGAGGTATACTGTACATTGTGTGGCACAGTGTAGCAGTATACTGTATATTGTGGGGCATAGTGTAGAGGTATACTGTATATTGTGTGGCACAGTGTAGAGGTATACTGTATATTGTGTGGCACAGTGTAGAGGTATACTGTATATTGTGTGGCACAGTGTAGAGGTATACTGTATATTGTGGGGCACAGTGTAGAGGTATACTGTATATTGTGTGGCACAGTGTAGCGGTATACTGTATATTGTGGGGCACAGTGTAGAGGTATACTGTATATTGTGTGGCACAGTGTAGAGGTATACTGTATATTGTGTGGCACAGTGTAGAGGTATACTGTATATTGTGGGGCACAGTGTAGAGGTATACTGTGTATTGTGTGGCACAGTGTAGCGGTATACTGTATATTGTGGGGCACAGTGTAGAGGTATACTGTATATTGTGTGGCACAGTGTAGAGGTATACTGTATATTGTGTGGCACAGTGTAGAGGTATACTGTATATTGTGTGGCACAGTGTAGAGGTATACTGTATATTGTGGGGCACAGTGTAGAGGTATACTGTATATTGTGTGGCACAGTGTAGAGGTATATTGTGAGGCACAGTGTAGCGGTATACTGTATATTGTGTGGCACAGTGTAGAGGTATACTGTACATTGTGTGGCACAGTGTAGCGGTATACTGTATATTGTGGGGCACAGTGTAGAGGTATACTGTATATTGTGGGGCACAGTGTAGAGGTATAATGTATATTGTGTGGCACAGTGTAGCGGTATACTGTACATTGTGGGGCACAGTGTAGAGGTGTACTGTATATTGTGTGGCACAGTGTAGAGGTATACTGTATACTGTGTGGCACAGTGTAGCGGTATACTGTATATTGTGTGGCACAGTGTAGAGGTATACTGTATATTGTGGGGCACAGTGTAGCGGTATACTGTATATTGTGTGGCACCGTGTAGAGGTATATTGTATATTGTGTGGCACAGTGTAGAGGTATACTGTATACTGTGTGGCACAGTGTAGCGGTATACTGTATATTGTGTGGCACAGTGTAGAGGTATACTGTATATTGTGGGGCACAGTGTAGCGGTATACTGTATATTGTGTGGCACAGTGTAGAGGTATACTGTATATTGTGGGGCACAGTGTAGAGGTATACTGTATATTGTGTGGCACAGTGTAGAGGTATACTGTATATTGTGGGGCACAGTGTAGCGGTATACTGTATATTGTGGGGCACAGTGTAGAGGTATACTGTATATTGTGTGGCACAGTGTAGCGGTATACTGTATATTGTGTGGCACCGTGTAGAGGTATACTGTATATTGTGTGGCACAGTGTAGAGGTATACTGTATACTGTGTGGCACAGTGTAGCGGTATACTGTATATTGTGTGGCACAGTGTAGAGGTATACTGTATATTGTGGGGCACAGTGTAGCGGTATACTGTATATTGTGTGGCACAGTGTAGAGGTATACTGTATATTGTGGGGCACAGTGTAGAGGTATACTGTATATTGTGGGGCACAGTGTAGCGGTATACTGAATATTGTAGGGCACAGTGTAGCGGTATACTGTACATTGTGTGGCACAGTGTAGAGGTATACTGTATACTGTGTGGCACAGTGTAGCGGTATACTGTATATTGTGTGGCACAGTGTAGCGGTATACTGTATATTGTGGGGCACAGTGTAGAGGTATACTGTATATTGTGTGGCACAGTGTAGCGGTATACTGTATATTGTGTGGCACCGTGTAGAGGTATACTGTATATTGTGTGGCACAGTGTAGAGGTATACTGTATACTGTGTGGCACAGTGTAGCGGTATACTGTATATTGTGTGGCACAGTGTAGAGGTATACTGTATATTGTGGGGCACAGTGTAGTGGTATACTGTATATTGTGTGGCACAGTGTAGAGGTATACTGTATATTGTGGGGCACAGTGTAGAGGTATACTGTATATTGTGTGGCACAGTGTAGCGGTATACTGTATATTGTGGGGCACAGTGTAGAGGTATACTGTATATTGTGGGGCACAGTGTAGCGGTATACTGTATATTGTGTGACACAGTGTAGAGGTATACTGTATACTGTGTGGCACAGTGTAGAGGTATACTGTATACTGTGTGGCACAGTGTAGCGGTATACTGTATATTGTGTGACACAGTGTAGAGGTATACTGTATATTGTGGGGCACAGTGTAGTGGTATACTGTATATTGTGTGGCACAGTGTAGAGGTATACTGTATACTGTGTGGCACAGTGTAGCGGTATACTGTATATTGTGTGGCACAGTGTAGAGGTATACTGTATATTGTGGGGCACAGTGTAGCGGTATACTGTATATTGTGTGGCACAGTGTAGAGGTATACTGTATATTGTGGGGCACAGTGTAGAGGTATACTGTATATTGTGGGGCACAGTGTAGAGGTATACTGTATATTGTGGGGCACAGTGTAGAGGTATACTGTATATTGTGGGGCACAGTGTAGCGGTATACTGTATATTGTGTGACACAGTGTAGCGGTATACTGTACATTGTGTGGCACAGTGTAGAGGTATACTGTATATTGTGGGGCACAGTGTAGAGGTATACTGTATATTGTGTGGCACAGTGTAGAGGTATACTGTATATTGTGGGGCACAGTGTAGAGGTATACTGTATGTTGTGGGGCACAGTGTAGCGGTATACTGTATATGGTGTGGCACAGTGTAGAGGTATACTGTATATTGTGAGGCACAGTGTAGTGATATACTGTATATTGTGTGGCACAGTGTAGAGGTATACTGTATATTGTGTGGCACAGTGTAGCGATATACTGTATATTGTGGGGCACAGTGTAGAGGTATACTGTATATTGTGAGGCACAGTGTAGAGGTATACTGTATATTGTGAGGCACAGTGTAGCGATATACTGTATATTGTGGGGCACAGTGTAGAGGTATACTGTATATGGTGTGGCACAGTGTAGAGGTATACTGTATATTGTGAGGCACAGTGTAGCGATATACTGTATATTGTGTGGCACAGTGTAGAGGTATACTGTATATTGTGAGGCACAGTGTAGCGATATACTGTATATTGTGGGGCACAGTGTAGCGGTATACTGTATATTGTGTGGCACAGTGTAGAGGTATACTGTATATTGTGTGGCACAGTGTAGAGGTATACTGTAAATTGTGTGGCACAGTGTAGCGGTATACTGTATATTGTGAGGCACAGTGTAGAGGTATACTGTATATTGTGTGGCACAGTGTAGAGGTATACTGTATATTGTGTGGCACAGTGTAGAGGTATACTGTATATTGTGTGGCACAGTGTAGAGGTATACTGTATATTGCGGGGCACAGTGTAGAGGTATACTGTATATTGTGTGGCACAGTGTAGAGGTATACTGTGTATTGTGTGGCACAGTGTAGCGGTATACTGTATATTGTGTGGCACAGTGTAGAGGTATACTGTATATTGTGTGGCACAGTGTAGAGGTATACTGTATATTGTGGGGCACAGTGTAGAGGTATACTGTATATTGTGTGGCACAGTGTAGAGGTATACTGTATATTGCGGGGCACAGTGTAGAGGTATACTGTATATTGTGTGGCACAGTGTAGAGGTATACTGTGTATTGTGTGGCACAGTGTAGCGGTATACTGTATATTGTGTGGCACAGTGTAGCGGTATACTGTATATTGTGGGGCACAGTGTAGAGGTATACTGTAAATTGTGTGGCACAGTGTAGCGGTATACTGTATATTGTGAGGCACAGTGTAGAGGTATACTGTATATTGTGTGGCACAGTGTAGAGGTATACTGTATATTGTGTGGCACAGTGTAGAGGTATACTGTATATTGTGTGGCACAGTGTAGAGGTATACTGTATATTGCGGGGCACAGTGTAGAGGTATACTATATATTGTGTGGCACAGTGTAGAGGTATACTGTATATTGTGGGGCACAGTGTAGCGGTATACTGTGTATTGTGTGGCACAGTGTAGAGGTATACTGTATATTGTGTGGCACAGTGTAGAGGTATACTGTATATTGTGTGGCACAGTGTAGAGGTATACTGTATATTGTGTGGCACAGTGTAGAGGTATACTGTATATTGTGTGGCACAGTGTAGAGGTATACTGTATATTGTGTGGCACAGTGTAGGCTATATGTGTATAACAAACATATTTCACATGAAAACTTACAGTTAATTCGCCCTTGGGGATCTCGGACACCACTTCCACACTTTGGCTGGGGGCTCGGCGGAGCTGATGTTGTGTTTTATCCTAATGAGAAAGATTTCATAATAAGGATTTGGAGAAGGGGCAGAGGGATAGCAGAGCAGGGAGAGGCTGGTGCTGCTACTAGGGGGTCATACCATGGTGGAGTAATAAAGCCCACCATAATGCCCCCCCATTAGAAATAATTCTCCTTATAATGTGACAGTGCAAAAAATACCCCATTGTAATGCCCCCAGTTGAGCTAATGTCCCCATAGTGCCCCCATAATGTGCCAGTATAAAATACCCCTATATAGTGCCCCCAGTAAATGCCCCCATAGTGCTCCTCTCCCCCCTCCCTCCTAGTGCCCCCCATAATGTACCAGTATAAAATTCCCCATATATAGTGCCCCAGTAGATGCCCTCAGTGTCCCCCATAATTTGCAAGTATAAAATACCCCTTATTAGTGCCCCCCGTAGATGACCCCATAGTACCCACCATAATGTGTCCCAGTATAAAATGCTACTGTACAGAGCCCCCATATAAAATACCCCTTCTTTGTGGCCTCAGTAGATGCCCCTATAGTGCCCCCAATAACGTGCCAGTAATAAGTGCCCCCAATAACGTGCCAGTAACAAGAGCCCCCCATCATGTGCCAGTAACAAGAGCCCCCCAATGTGCCAGTAATAAGAACCCAGCCCCCATCACGTGCCAGTAATAAGCCCCCATCACGTGCCAGTAATAAGCCCCCCATCACGTGCCAGTAATAAGACCCCCATCACGTGCCAGTAATAAGCCCCCCCCATCATGTGCCAGTAATAAGCCCCCCATCACGTGCCAGTAATAAGCCCCCCATCACGTGTCAGTAATAAGCCCCCCATCACGTGCCAGTAATAAGCCCCCATAACGTGCCAGTAATAAGCCCCCCCATCACGTGCCAGTAATAAGCCCCCCATCACGTGCCAGTAATAAGCCCCCCATCATGTGCCAGTAATAAGCCCCCCATCATCTGCCAGTAATAAGCCCCCCCATCATCTGCCAGTAATAAGCCCCCCCATCATGTGCCAGTAATAAGCCCCCCCATGTGCCAGTAATAAGCCCCCCCATCACATGCCAGTAATAAGCCCCCATCACGTGCCAGTAATAAGCCCCCATCACGTGCCAGTAATAAGCCCCCCCATCACGTGCCAGTAATAAGCCCCCCCATCACGTGCCAGTAATAAGCCCCCATCATGTGCCAGTAATAAGCCCCCCTATCACGTGCCAGTAATAAGCCCCCTATCACGTGCCAGTAATAAGCCCCCCTATCACGTGCCAGTAATAAGCCCCCCATCATCTGCCAGTAATAAGCCCCCTATCACGTGCCAGTAATAAGCCCCCCATCATGGGCCAGTAATAAGCCCCCCCATCATGTGCCAGTAATAAGCCCCCCTATCACGTGCCAGTAATAAGCCCCCCCATCATGTGCCAGTAATAAGCCCCCCCATCATGTGCCAGTAATAAGCCCCCATAACGTGCCAGTAATAAGCCCCCCCATCATGTGCCAGTAATAAGCCCCCCTATCACGTGCCAGTAATAAGCCCCCCCATCATGTGCCAGTAATAAGCCCCCCAATGTGCCAGTAATAAGCCCACCATCATTTGCCAGTAATAAGCCCCCATCATGTGCCAGTAATAAGCCCCCCCAATGTGCCAGTAATAAGCCCCCCCAATGTGCCAGTAATAAGCCCCCCATCATGTGCCAGTAATAAGCCCCCCCCAATGTGCCAGTACTAACAAGAGCCCCCCTAATGTGCCTGTAAAACTTTTGTAAAAAAACAAACAAAAAAATAAACACTTATACTTACCTCCATGTTAGCAATGCGATGCAGGCCTCTTCCGGCCTGTGTCCCGCGCTGTATGGCTCAGGCGGCGCGATGACGTCATCGCGCCGCCCTCTGATAGGCTGCCGGCCTAGTGCCAGCAGCCTATCAGAGGAAGGGGATGGGACACGCCTCTCCCCCCCTGCACCGCCGCATCACAGGCAGATGACTATGGAGATGAGCGCAATGGAAGCATTCATCTCCCTGTGCCCGACTGCGGCTAGGCATGGTCCGTCTATCTGTTGCTAGGCATGGTCCGTCTATCTGTTGCTAGGCATGGTCCGTCTATCTGTTGCTAGGCATGGTCTGTCTATTTGTTGCTAGGCATGGTCCGTCTATCTGTTGCTAGGCACGGTCCGTCTATCTGTTGCTAGGCATGGTCCGTCTAACTCTTTGCTAGGCATGGTCCGTCTATCTGTTGCTAGGCATGATCCTTCTATCTGTTCGGAGCACGCAGCTTGCAGGCTCACATTACTGACAGTCAGGGACTGTAAGTAAATGATTAAAGCCAGGTCCTCCCCAGCAGCTGATAACAGTGCCTGGGCTGTGTGCACTTCTCCCTGTCCCTGCGCTTGGCAGACGCTCCCTCACTCAGCAGAGCTGGAGAATGCAGAGTTGGAGCAGCGCAGACCAGGGAAGGGAGATCTGCCATCTGCTCAGTGTATAAATGAAAGCAACATGTGGTAAGAGGACCCCTTTGTGCTGCAGGAGATTAACCCTTTAGGGGGAGGGCTCTGGTTACTGACACTTTTGGGGGCTATTGTTACTGGCTAGTGAGGGCAGGCGGGATTAGCCTCAGGGTGAGGGCAGTGGCGGCCATCTTAACTGAATAGTGAAATTGCAGTTTTATGCAGACTGGTTGCTAAGGGCTGAAACTTATTAAATATGGGGTAAGTCAGTCTAATAGTAACTGATTCTGGAATATCATGTTATTAGTAACTACATATATGAAAATTGAAATTAGGGTCTAAGTGTGACAGTTATCCCATTACACGGTATCTAGCGCAGGTCGCTGCTGTCACACACTATAGTCCTTACAAGGACTTTTGGGTCTTTGAAACGTTTTTTATACAAAAAAAAATATTCAATTTGACTCCCTAGACTGTCTGTCCCTTCCTCAGCACAGCTCTCCCTGACTAAGACTGAGCCAAACCCGCGTCATCAGGGGTTATATAGCCCCCGATGACGCGTTCCGGCCAGCCAATCACTGCAATGCCAGCAGTTAACATGGCTACGGCATAACAGTGAGGGCAGAACTTACCTGCACCTTTATTGGAGGAGACTCGAGCATGCCGCTCATCACTAATAATAACTCCTTTATACCCTCACAATGCCTGTAAGTGGATGAGACCCCCGCAGAATCCCCCCATATTTATCCTCAGCCACCCTGCACTTAGCTGACACTGCTCTATACAGAGACCAGGGCGCCCACTGCAATTATTTGCATCCCCCCCCAGATCAATACTAACCCCCCCTTCCCCCCGATCCGGCCAAGGCTCCCAGGCAATGAATGGGTTAACCCTTGGAATGCTGCCAGATGTATTAATCTATACCATGAGGCAAGGAGCGCAGAAACATGATGGGAGGTGTAGTACTAAGACAGTATCACACAGGATAGGATTAGATACACAGCTCAGCAGACAGTATCACACAGGATAGGATTAGATACACAGCTCAGCAGACAGTATCACACATGATAGGATTAGATACACAGCTCAGCAGGCAGTATCACACAGGATAGGATTAGATACACAGCTCAGCAGACAGTATCACACAGGATAGGATTAGATACACAGCTCAGCAGACAGTATCACACAGGATAGGATTAGATACACAGCTCAGCAGACAGTATCACACAGGATAGGATTAGATACACAGCTCAGCAGACAGTATCACACAGGATAGGATTAGATACACAGCTCAGCAGACAGTATCACACATGATAGGATTAGATACACAGCTCAGCAGACAGTATCACACAGGATAGGATTAGATACACAGCTCAGCAGGAAGTATCACACAGGATAGGATTAGATACACAGCTCAGCAGACAGTATAACACAGGATAGGATTAGATACACAGCTCAGCAGACAGTATCACACATGATAGGATTAGATACACAGCTCAGCAGGCAGTATCACACAGGATAGGATTAGATACACAGCTCAGCAGACAGTATCACACATGATAGGATTAGATACACAGCTCAGCAGACAGTATCACACAGGATAGGATTAGATACACAGCTCAGCAGACAGTATCACACAGGATAGGATTAGATACACAGCTCAGCAGGAAGTATCACACAGGATAGGATTAGATACACAGCTCAGCAGGAAGTATCACACAGGATAGGATTAGATACACAGCTCAGCAGGAAGTATCACACAGGATAGGATTAGATACACAGCTCAGCAGGAAGTATCACACAGGATAGGATTAGATACACAGCTCAGCAGGAAGTATCACACAGGATAGGATTAGATACACAGCTCAGCAGACAGTATTACACAGGATAGGATTAGATACACAGGTCAGCAGACAGTATCACACAGGATAGGATTAGATACACAGCTCAGCAGACAGTATCACACAGGATAGGATTAGATACACAGCTCAGCAGACAGTATCACACATGATAGGATTAGATACACAGCTCAGCAGACAGTATCACACATGATAGGATTAGATACACAGCTCAGCAGACAGTATCACACAGGATAGGATTAGATACACAGCTCAGCAGACAGTATCACACATGATAGGATTAGATACACAGCTCAGCAGGAAGTATCACACAGGATAGGATTAGATACACAGCTCAGCAGGAAGTATCACACAGGATAGGATTAGATACACAGCTCAGCAGGCAGTATCACACAGAATAGGATTAGATACACAGCTCAGCAGACAGTATTACACAGGATAGGATTAGATACACAGGTCAGCAGACAGTATCACACATGATAGGATTAGATACACAGCTCAGCAGACAGTATCACACATGATAGGATTAGATAAACAGCTCAGCAGACAGTATCACACAGGATAGGATTAGATACACAGCAGACAGTATCACACATAATAGGATTAGATACACGGCTCAGCAGATAGTATCACACAGGATAGGATTAGATACACGGCTCAGCAGGCAGTATCACACAGGATAGGATTAGATACACAGCTCAGCAGACAGTATTACACAGGATAGGATTAGATACACAGGTCAGCAGACAGTATCACACAGGATAGGATTAGATACACAGCTCAGCAGACAGTATCACACAGGATAGGATTAGATACACAGCTCAGCACACAGTATCACACAGGATAGGATTAGATACACAGCTCAGCAGGCAGTATCACACAGGATAGGATTAGATACACAGCTCAGCAGGCAGTATAACACAGGATAGGATTAGATACAAAGCTCAGCAGGCAGTATCACACAGTATAGGATTAGATACACAGCTCAGCAGACAGTATTACACAGGATAGGATTAGATACACAGGTCAGCAGACAGTATCACACAGGATAGGATTAGATACACAGCTCAGCAGTCAGTATCACACAGGATAGGATTAGATACAGTGCTCAGCAGGCAGTATCACACATGATAGGATTAGATACACAGCTCAGCAGACAGTATCACACATGATAGGATTAGATACACAGCTCAGCAGACAGTATCACACATAGGATTAGATACACAGTTCAGCAGGCAGTATCACACATGATAGGATTAGATACACAGCTCAGCAGGCAGTATCACACAGGATAGGATTAGATACACAGCTCAGCAGGCAGTATCACACAGGATAGGATTAGATACACAGCTCAGCAGACAGTATCACACAGGATAGGATTAGATACACAGATCAGCAAACAGTATCACACAGGATAGGATTAGATACACAGCTCAGCAGGAAGTATCACACAGGATAGGATTAGATACACAGCTCAGCAGGAAGTATCACACAGGATAGGATTAGATACACAGCTCAGCAGGAAGTATCACACAGGATAGGATTAGATACACAGCTCAGCAGGAAGTATCACACAGGATAGGATTAGATACACAGCTCAGCAAACAGTATCACACAGGATAGGATTAGATACACAGCTCAGCAGGCAGTATAACACAGGATAGGATTAGATACACAGCTCAGCAGGCAGTATCACACAGGATAGGATTAGATACACAGCTCAGCAGACAGTATCACACAGGATAGTATTAGATACACAGCTCAGCAGGCAGTATCACACATGATAGGATTCGATACATAGCTCAGCAGACAGTATCACACATGATAGGATTAGATACACCGCTCAGCAGACAGTATCACACATGATAGGATTAGATACACAGCTCAGCAGACAGTATCACACAGGATAGGATTAGATACACAGCTCAGCAGACAGTATCACACATGATAGGATTAGATACATAGCTCAGCAGACAGTATCACACATGATAGGATTAGATACACCGCTCAGCAGACAGTATCACACATGATAGGATTAGATACACAGCTCAGCAGACAGTATCACACAGGATAGGATTAGATACACAGCTCAGCAGACAGTATCACACAGGATAGGATTAGATACACAGCTCAGCAGACAGTATCACACAGGATAGGATTAGATACACAGCTCAGCAGACAGTATCACACAGGATAGGATTAGATACACAGCTCAGCAGACAGTATCACACAGGATAGGATTAGATACACAGCTCAGCAGGCAGTATCACACAGGATAGGATTAGATACACAGCTCAGCAGACAGTATCACACAGGATAGGATTAGATACACAGCTCAGCAGACAGTATCACACATGATAGGATTAGATACACAGCTCAGCAGACAGTATCACACAGGATAGGATTAGATACACAGCTCAGCAGACAGTATCACACAGGATAGGATTAGATACACAGATCAGCAGGCAGTATCACACAGGATAGGATTAGATACACAGCTCAGCAGGCAGTATCACACATGATAGGATTAGATACACAGATCAGCAAACAGTATCACACAGGATAGGATTAGATACACAGCTCAGCAGGCAGTATCACACAGGATAGGATTAGATACACAGCTCAGCAGGCAGTATCACACAGGATAGGATTAGATACACAGCTCAGCAGACAGTATCACACAGGATAGGATTAGATACACAGCTCAGCAGACAGTATCACACAATATAGGATTAGATACACCGCTCAGCAGGCAGTATAACACAGGATAGGATTAGATACACAGCTCAGCAGGCAGTATCACACAGGATAGGATTAGATACACAGCTCAGCAGGCAGTATCACACAGGATAGAATTAGATACACAGCTCAGCAGTCAGTATCACACATGATAGGATTAGATACACAGCTCAGCAGACAGTATCACACATGATAGGATTAGATACACAGCTCAGCAGACAGTATCACACAGGATATGATTAGATACACAGCTCAGCAGACAGTATCACACAGGATAGGATTAGATACACAGATCAGCAGACAGTATTACACAGGATAGGATTAGATACACAGGTCAGCAGACAGTATCACACAGGATAGGATTAGATACACAGCTCAGCAGTCAGTATCACACAGGATAGGATTAGATACAGTGCTCAGCAGGCAGTATCACACATGATAGGATTAGATACACAGCTCAGCAGACAGTATCACACATGATAGGATTAGATACACAGCTCAGCAGACAGTATCACACAGGATAGGATTAGATACACAGCTCAGCAGACAGTATCACACAGGATAGGATTAGATACACAGATCAGCAGGCAGTATCACACAGGATAGGATTAGATACACAGCTCAGCAGGCAGTATCACACATGATAGGATTAGATACACAGATCAGCAAACAGTATCACACAGGATAGGATTAGATACACAGCTCAGCAGGCAGTATCACACAGGATAGGATTAGATACACGGCTCAGCAGGCAGTATCACACAGGATAGGATTAGATACACAGCTCAGCAGGCAGTATCACACAGGATAGGATTAGATACACAGCTCAGCAGACAGTATCACACAGGATAGGATTAGATACACAGCTCAGCAGGCAGTATAACACAGGATAGGATTAGATACACAGCTCAGCAGGCAGTATCACACAGGATAGGATTAGATACACAGCTCAGCAGTCAGTATCACACAGGATAGGATTAGATACACAGCTCAGCAGACAGTATTACACAGGATAGGATTAGATACACAGGTCAGCAGACAGTATCACACAGGATAGGATTAGATACACAGCTCAGCAGTCAGTATCACACAGGATAGGATTAGATACAGTGCTCAGCAGGCAGTATCACACAGGATAGGATTAGATACACAGCTCAGCAGACAGTATCACACAGGATAGGATTAGATACACAGCTCAGCAGACAGTATCACACAGGATAGGATTAGATACACAGCTCAGCAGACAGTATCACACAGGATAGGATTAGATACACAGATCAGCAGGCAGTATCACACAGGATAGGATTAGATACACAGCTCAGCAGGCAGTATCACACATGATAGGATTAGATACACAGATCAGCAAACAGTATCACACAGGATAGGATTAGATACACAGCTCAGCAGGCAGTATCACACAGGATAGGATTAGATACACAGCTCAGCAGGCAGTATCACACAGGATAGGATTAGATACACAGCTCAGCAGGCAGTATCACACATGATAGGATTAGATACACAGCTCAGCAGGCAGTATCACACAGGATAGGATTAGATACACAGCTCAGCAGACAGTATCACACATGATAGGATTAGATACACAGCTCAGCAGTCAGTATCACACAGGACAGGATTAGATACACAGCTCAGCAGTCAGTACCACACATGATAGGATTAGATACACAGCTCAGCCGACAGTATCACACAGGATAGGATTAGATACACAGCTCAGCAGGCAGTATCACACATGATAGGATTAGATACACAGCTCAGCAGGCAATATCACACAGGATAGGATTAGATACACAGCTCAGCAGACAGTATCACACAGGATAGGATTAGATACACAGCTCAGCAGACAGTATCACACAGGATAGGATTAGATACACAGCTAAATTGACAGTATCATACAAGACAGGATTAGATACACAGCTCAGCAGGCAGTATCACACAGGATAGGATTAGATACACAGCTCAGCAGGCAGTATCACACATGATAGGATTAGATACACAGCTCAGCAGTCAGTATCACACATGATAGGATTAGATACACAGCTCAGCAGGCAGTATCACACAGGATAGGATTAGATACACAGCTCAGCAGTCAGTATCACACAGGATAGGATTAGATACACAGCTCAGCAGGCAGTATAACACATGATAAGATTAGATACACAGCCCAGCAGACAGTATCACACATTATAGGATTAGATACACAGCTCAGCAGACAGTATCACACAGGATAGGATTAGATACACAGCTCAGCAGTCAGTACCACACATGATAGGATTAGATACACAGCTCAGCAGTCAGTATCACACATGATAGGATTAGATACACAGCTCAGCAGGCAGTATCACACAGGATAGGATTAGATACACAGCTCAGCAGGCAGTATCACACAGGATAGGATTAGATACACAGCTCAGCAGGCAGTATCACACAGGATAGGATTAGATACACAGCTCAGCAGACAGTATCACACAGGATAGGATTAGATACACAGCTCAGCAGGCAGTATCACACAGGATAGGATTAGATACACAGCTCAGCAGACAGTATCACACAGGATAGGATTAGATACACAGCTCAGCAGACAGTATCACACATGATAGGATTAGATACACAGCTCAGCAGACAGTATCACACAGGATAGGATTAGATACACAGCTCAGCAGACAGTATCACACAGGATAGGATTAGATACACAGATCAGCAGGCAGTATCACACAGGATAGGATTAGATACACAGCTCAGCAGGCAGTATCACACATGATAGGATTAGATACACAGATCAGCAAACAGTATCACACAGGATAGGATTAGATACACAGCTCAGCAGGCAGTATCACACAGGATAGGATTAGATACACAGCTCAGCAGGCAGTATCACACAGGATAGGATTAGATACACAGCTCAGCAGACAGTATCACACAGGATAGGATTAGATACACAGCTCAGCAGACAGTATCACACAATATAGGATTAGATACACCGCTCAGCAGGCAGTATAACACAGGATAGGATTAGATACACAGCTCAGCAGGCAGTATCACACAGGATAGGATTAGATACACAGCTCAGCAGGCAGTATCACACAGGATAGAATTAGATACACAGCTCAGCAGACAGTATCACACAGGATATGATTAGATACACAGCTCAGCAGACAGTATCACACAGAATAGGATTAGATACACAGATCAGCAGACAGTATTACACAGGATAGGATTAGATACACAGGTCAGCAGACAGTATCACACAGGATAGGATTAGATACACAGCTCAGCAGTCAGTATCACACAGGATAGGATTAGATACAGTGCTCAGCAGGCAGTATCACACATGATAGGATTAGATACACAGCTCAGCAGACAGTATCACACATGATAGGATTAGATACACAGCTCAGCAGACAGTATCACACAGGATAGGATTAGATACACAGCTCAGCAGACAGTATCACACAGGATAGGATTAGATACACAGATCAGCAGGCAGTATCACACAGGATAGGATTAGATACACAGCTCAGCAGGCAGTATCACACATGATAGGATTAGATACACAGATCAGCAAACAGTATCACACAGGATAGGATTAGATACACAGCTCAGCAGGCAGTATCACACAGGATAGGATTAGATACACGGCTCAGCAGGCAGTATCACACAGGATAGGATTAGATACACAGCTCAGCAGGCAGTATCACACAGGATAGGATTAGATACACAGCTCAGCAGACAGTATCACACAGGATAGGATTAGATACACAGCTCAGCAGGCAGTATAACACAGGATAGGATTAGATACACAGCTCAGCAGGCAGTATCACACAGGATAGGATTAGATACACAGCTCAGCAGTCAGTATCACACAGGATAGGATTAGATACACAGCTCAGCAGACAGTATTACACAGGATAGGATTAGATACACAGGTCAGCAGGCAGTATCACACAGGATAGGATTAGATACACAGCTCAGCAGTCAGTATCACACAGGATAGGATTAGATACAGTGCTCAGCAGGCAGTATCACACAGGATAGGATTAAATACACAGCTCAGCAGACAGTATCACACAGGATAGGATTAGATACACAGCTCAGCAGACAGTATCACACAGGATAGGATTAGATACACAGCTCAGCAGGCAGTATAACACAGGATAGGATTAGATACACAGCTCAGCAGGCAGTATCACACAGGATAGGATTAGATACACAGCTCAGCAGTCAGTATCACACAGGATAGGATTAGATACACAGCTCAGCAGACAGTATTACACAGGATAGGATTAGATACACAGGTCAGCAGACAGTATCACACAGGATAGGATTAGATACACAGCTCAGCAGTCAGTATCACACAGGATAGGATTAGATACAGTGCTCAGCAGGCAGTATCACACAGGATAGGATTAGATACACAGCTCAGCAGACAGTATCACACAGGATAGGATTAGATACACAGCTCAGCAGACAGTATCACACAGGATAGGATTAGATACACAGCTCAGCAGACAGTATCACACAGGATAGGATTAGATACACAGATCAGCAGGCAGTATCACACAGGATAGGATTAGATACACAGCTCAGCAGGCAGTATCACACATGATAGGATTAGATACACAGATCAGCAAACAGTATCACACAGGATAGGGTTAGATACACAGCTCAGCAGGCAGTATCACACAGGATAGGATTAGATACACAGCTCAGCAGGCAGTATCACACAGGATAGGATTAGATACACAGCTCAGCAGGCAGTATCACACATGATAGGATTAGATACACAGCTCAGCAGGCAGTATCACACAGGATAGGATTAGATACACAGTTTAGCAGACAGTATCACACATGATAGGATTAGATACACAGCTCAGCAGTCAGTATCACACAGGACAGGATTAGATACACAGCTCAGCAGTCAGTACCACACATGGTAGGATTAGATACACAGCTCAGCCGACAGTATCACACAGGATAGGATTAGATACACAGCTCAGCAGGCAGTATCACACATGATAGGATTAGATACACAGCTCAGCAGGCAATATCACACAGGATAGGATTAGATACACAGCTCAGCAGACAGTATCACACATGATAGGATTAGATACACAGCTCAGCAGACAGTATCACACAGGATAGGATTAGATACACAGCTAAATTGACAGTATCATACAAGACAGGATTAGATACACAGCTCAGCAGGCAGTATCACACAGGATAGGATTAGATACACAGCTCAGCAGGCAGTATCACACATGATAGGATTAGATACACAGCTCAGCAGTCAGTATCACACATGATAGGATTAGATACACAGCTCAGCAGGCAGTATCACACAGGATAGGATTAGATACACAGCTCAGCAGTCAGTATCACACAGGATAGGATTAGATACACAGCTCAGCAGGCAGTATAACACATGATAAGATTAGATACACAGCCCAGCAGACAGTATCACACATTATAGGATTAGATACACAGCTCAGCAGACAGTATCACACAGGATAGGATTAGATACACAGCTCAGCAGTCAGTACCACACATGATAGGATTAGATACACAGCTCAGCAGTCAGTATCACACATGATAGGATTAGATACACAGCTCAGCAGGCAGTATCACACAGGATAGGATTAGATACACAGCTCAGCAGTCAGTATCACACAGGATAGGATTAGATACACAGCTCAGCAGGCAGTATCACACAGGATAGGATTAGATACACAGCTCAGCAGACAGTATCACACAGGATAGGATTAGATACACAGCTCAGCAGGCAGTATCACACAGGATAGGATTAGATACACAGCTCAGCAGACAGTATCACACAGGATAGGATTAGATACACAGCTCAGCAGGCAGTAGGCTGCACAGGGCGCTGTGCTCTATGGTGTAGTGACCGGTCCTATCCCTGCAGGGGGCGCTGTGCTGTGTGGTGTAGTGACCGGTCCTCTCCCTGCAGGGGGCGCTGTGCTGTATGGTGTAGTGACCGGTCCTCTCCCTGCAGGGGGCGCTGTGGTGTATGGTGTAGTGACCGGTCCTCTCCCTGCAGGGGGCGCTGTGCTGTGTGGTGTAGTGACCGGTCCTCTCCCTGCAGGGGGCGCTGTGCTGTATGGTGTAGTGACCGGTCCTCTCTCTGCAGGGGGCGCTGTGCTGTGTGGTGTAGTGACCGGTCCTCTCTCTGCAGGGGGCGCTGTGCTGTGTGGTGTAGTGACCGGTCCTCTCTCTGCAGGGGGCGCTGTGCTGTATGGTGTAGTGACCGGTCCTCTCCCTGCAGGGGACGCTGTGCTGTATGGTGTCGTCACCGATCCTCTCCCTGCAGGGGGCGCTGTGCTGTATGGTGTAGTGACCGGTCCTTTCTCTGCAGGGGGCGCTGTGCAGTATAGTGTAGTGACTGGTCCTCTCCCTGCAGGGGGCGCTGTGCTGTATGGTGTAGTGACCGGTCCTTTCTCTGCAGGGGGCGCTGTGCTGTATGATGTAGTGACTGGTCCTCTCCCTGCAGGGGGCGCTGTGCTCTATGGTGTAGTGACCGGTCCTCTCCCTGCAGGCGGCGCTGTGCTCTATGGTGTAGTGACCGGTCCTCTCCCTGCAGGGGGCGCTGTGCTGTGTGGTGTAGTGACCGGTCCTCTCCCTGCAGGGGGTGCTGTGCTGTATGGTGTAGTGACCGGTCCTCTCCCTGCAGGGGCCGCTGTGCTGTATGGTGTAGTGACCGGTCCTCTCCCTGCAGGGGGCGCTGTGCTGTATGGTGTAGTGACCGGTCCTCTCCCTGCAGGGGGCGCTGTGCTGTATGGTGTAGTGACCGGTCCTCTCCCTGCAGGGGGCGCTGTGCTGTATGGTGTAGTGACCGGTCCTCTCCCTGCAGGCAGCGCTGTGCTGTATGGTGTAGTGACCAGTCCTCTCCCTGCAGGGGGCGCTGTGCAGTATAGTGTAGTGACTGGTCCTCTCCCTGCAGGGGGCGCTGTGCTGTATGGTGTAGTGACCGGTCCTTTCTCTGCAGGGGGCGCTGTGCTGTATGATGTAGTGACTGGTCCTCTCCCTGCAGGGGGCGCTGTGCTGTATGGTGTAGTGACCGGTCCTTTCTCTGCAGGGGGCGCTGTGCTGTATGATGTAGTGACCGGTCCTCTCCCTGCAGGGGGCGCTGTGCTGTATGTTGCAGGGGGCGCTGTGCTGTATGGTGTAGTGACTGGTCCTTTCCCTGCAGGGGGCGCTGTGCTGTATGATGTAGTGACCGCTCCTCTCCCTGCAGGGGGCGCTGTACTGTATGGTGTAGTGACCGGTCCTCTCCCTGCAGGGGGCGCTGTGCTGTATGGTGTAGTGACTGGTCCTTTCCCTGCAGGGGGCGCTGTGCTGTATGATGTAGTGACCGCTCCTCTCCCTGCAGGGGGCGCTGTACTGTATGGTGTAGTGACCGGTCCTCTCCCTGCAGGGGGCGCTGTGCTGTATGGTGTAGTGACCGGTCCTCTCCCTGCAGGGGGCGCTGTGCTGTGTGGTGTAGTGACCGGTCCTCTCCGTGCAGGGGGCGCTGTGCTGTATGGTGCAGGGGGCGCTGTGCTGTATGGTGCTGTATGGTGCTGTATGGTGCAAGGGGCGCTGTGCTCTCTGGTGCTGTATGGTGCAGGGGGCGCTGTGCTGTATGGTGCAGGGGGCGCTGTGCTGTATGATGTTGTGACTGCTCCTCTCCCTGCAGGGGGCGCTGTACTGTATGGTGTAGTTACCGGTCCTCTCCCTGCAGGGGGCGCTGTGCTGTATCGTGTAGTGACTGGTCCTTTCCCTGCAGGGGGCGCTGTGCTGTATGATGTAGTGACCGCTCCTCTCCCTGCAGGGGGCGCTGTGCTGTATGGTGTAGTGACTGGTCCTTTCCCTGCAGGGGGCGCTGTGCTGTATGGTGTAGTGACCGGTCCTCTCCCTGCAGGGGGCGCTGTGCTCTATGGTGTAGTGACCGGTCCTCTCCCTGCAGGGGGCGCTGTGCTGTATGGTGTAGTGACCGGTCCTCTCCGTGCAGGGGGCGCTGTGCTGTATGGTGCAGGGGGCGCTGTGCTGTATGGTGCTGTATGGTGCAGGGGGTGCTGTGCTCTCTGGTGCTGTATGGTGCAGGGGGCGCTGTGCTGTATGGTGCTGTATGGTGCAGGAGGTGCTGTGCTCTCTGGTGCTGTATGGTGCAGGGGGCGCTGTGCTCTCTGGTGCTGTATGGTGCATGGGGCGCTGTGCTCTCTGGTGCTGTATGGTGCAGGGGGCGCTGTGCTGTATGGTGCTGTATGGTGCAGGGGGCGCTGTGCTGTATGGTGCTGTATGGTGCAGGGGGCGCTGTGCTCTCTGGTGCTGTATGGTGCAGGGGGCGCTGTGCTCTCTGGTGCTGTATGATGCAGGGGGCGCTGTGCTGTATGGTGCAGGGGGCGCTGTGCTCTCTGGTGCTGTATGGTGCAGGGGGCGCTGTGCTCTATGGTGCTGTATGGTGCAGGGGGCGCTGTGCTCTCTGGTGCTGTATGGTGCAGGGGGCGCTGTGCTCTCTGGTGCTGTATGGTGCAGGGGGCGCTGTGCTCTATGTTGCTGTATGGTGCAGGGGGCGCTGTGCTCTCTGGTGCTGTATGGTGCAGGGGGCGCTGTGCTCTATGTTGCTGTATGGTGCAGGGGGCGCTGTGCTCTCTGGTGCTGTATGGTGCAGGGGGCGCTGTGCTGTATGGTGCAGGGGGCGCTGTGCTGTATGGTGCAGGGGGCGCTGTGCTCTCTGGTGCTGTATGGTGCAGGGGGCGCTGTGCTGTATGGTGCAGGGGGCGCTGTGCTCTCTGGTGCTGTATGGTGCAGGGGGCGCTGTGCTGTATGGTGCAGGGGGCGCTCTCCTCCTCCCGGGGCGGGGTCTGCTGTAGCATCTCTGTGAGGACCAGTTCCCGGCGGATGATGGGAGTGATTGTGGCGGGGGCGGGGCCTGTGCGGAGCTCCGGCTCGGTGGGCTCAGTCACCGGCAGCATGGCTCACCCCCGCACGGCTCTGCCCTCCAGGCTCGGACTGCGGCGGCGGATGATGGGGGTGGTGGTGGCGGGACGCCGGGACTCCTGAGGCTATGCCCGCGGGGAGCCATGGAGAGAGCGGCCGGCCTCGCGGAGCTGAGCTGGAGCTCGGTGGCGTTACCGCTGGATGTCATCGTCAGCAAGTTCCGCCTGCCGACCCTGGTGAAGCTGGGGAAAGGTACCGGCGGGATGGGGGGGACGTAGTCGGGGTTCACACCTGCGGGTGTGTAGTGGATCTGTGAGGACGAGCAGCGGTGTCCGTGCTTTACACTTCATCTCCTCTTATGATCCTCACTGGCGTTCAAAAACCTGCAGGTGTGAATATAGCCTGGAATGGGTTCTGCCAGTTATGAAGGTCATCCCCTGTCTACAGGATGGGTGGGGGGCAGAATGCGGGGCCCCCACCGACCCCAAGAGCGGGGCCCCCATGTCCTGGTGGAGGGGAGTCCAGAAGCACTGACTCCATTCATTCTCTATGGACTCTATTCACTGCTGTGTCCAGGTGTGTGACCGCCGATATACGTGTGTGTGTGACCGCCGATATACGCGTGTGTGTGACCGCCGATATACGTGTGTGTGTGTGACCGCCGATATATACGTGTGTGTGTGTGTGACCGCCGATATACGTGTGTGTGTGTGTGCGTGACCGCCGACATACGTGTGTGTGTGACCACCGATATACGTGTGTGTGTGACCACCGATATATACGTGTGTGTGTGACCACCGACATACGTGTGTGTGTGACCACCGATATACGTGTGTGTGTGTGACCACCGATATACGTGTGTGTGTGTGACCACCGATATACGTGTGTGTGTGACCACCGATATACGTGTGTGTGTGACCGCCGATATATACGTGTGTGTGTGACCGCCGATATACGTGTGTGTGACCGCCAAGACCGCCGATATACGTGTGTGTGTGACCGCCAAGACCGCCGATATACGTGTGTGTGTGTGTGTGACCGCCGATATATACGTGTGTGTGTGTGTGACCGCCGATATACGTGTGTGTGTGTGCGTGACCACCGATATACGTGTGTGTGTGTGACCGCTGACATACGTGTGTGTGACCGCCGACATACGTGTGTGTGACCGCCGACATACGTGTGTGTGTGAGACCGCCGATATACGTGTGTGTGTGACCGCCGATATACGTGTGTGTGTGTGACCGTGTGTGTGTGTGTGACCACCGATATACGTGTGTGTGTGTGTGACCGCCGATATACGTGTGTGACCACCGATATACGTGTGTGTGTGTGACCACCGATATACGTGTGTGTGTGACCACCGATATACGTGTGTGTGTGACCACCGATATACGTGTGTGTGTGACCGCCGATATATACGTGTGTGTGTGACCGCCGATATACGTGTGTGTGACCGCCAAGACCGCCGATATACGTGTGTGTGTGACCGCCAAGACCGCCGATATACGTGTGTGTGTGACCGTGTGTGTGTGTGACCGCCGATGTACGTGTGTGTGACCGCCGATGTACGTGTGTGTGACCGCCGATGTACGTGTGTGTGACCGCCGATGTACGTGTGTGTGACCGCCGATGTACGTGTGTGTGACCGCCGATATACGTGTGTGTGTGTGACCGTGTGTGTGTGTGTGTGACCGCCGATATACGTGTGTGTGTGACCGCCGATATACGTGTGTGTGTGACCGCCGATATACGTGTGTGTGTGACCGCCGATATACGTGTGTGTGTGACCGCCGATATACGTGTGTGTGTGACCGCTGATATACGCGTGTGTGTGACCGCCGATATACGTGTGTGTGTGTGTGTGACCGCTGATATACGTGTGTGTGTGACCGCCGATATACGTGTGTGTGTGACCGCCGATATACGTGTGTGTGTGACCGCCGATATACGTGTGTGTGACCGCCGATATACGTGTACGTGTGTGTGACCGCCGATATACGTGTGTGTGTGTGACCGCCGATATACGTGTGTGTGTGTGACCGTGTGTGTGTGTGTGACCGCCGATATACGTGTGTGTGTGACCGCCGATATACGTGTGTGTGTGACCGCCGATATACGTGTGTGTGTGTGACCGCCGATATACGTGTGTGTGACCGCCGATATACGTGTGTGTGACCGCCGATATACGTGTGTGTGTGTGACCGCCGATATACGTGTGTGTGTGACCGCCGATATATACGTGTGTGTGTGACCGCCGATATATACGTGTGTGTGTGACCGCCGATATATACGTGTGTGTGTGACCGCCGATATACGTGTGTGTGTGACCGCCGATATACGTGTGTGTGTGTGTGTGTGTGACCGTCGATATACGCGTGTGTGTGACCGCCGATATACGTGTGTGTGTGTGTGTGTGACCGCCGATATACGCGTGTGTGTGACCGCCGATATATACGTGTGTCTGTGTGACCTGGAGTGTGTGCCAATCCTGGACACAGAGAATTCTATGTGGGAGATAATCGCTGGGCACCTCTGTGGGCATTACTGGTGATACTGGAGGACACTGGTGTCATATCTATCTATGATGTGGCTATTGGGGGTCTCATGGTCTGTACAGATGGGGGGTGCAGTAAATATAAGGGGGTCCTCCGCTCCTGGACTCTGGCGGTGACATCGCTCTCCATTCATTCAGGAAATAGAAGTCCCATAGAAATGAATGGAGAACACACTGCGCAAGCGCTGCCGCCGCTCCAGTCACCTCTATGGCCGGTGCTCGGCTATTTTCGGATCTCCGATAGAAATGAATGGAGGGCGCTGTGCATGCGCAGTCCGCTCCCCGTCACTCTCCGGAGATAGGAGCAGGTCTCTGACAGTGGGGGGTATCCTGGAAGTAATGTCTGAGGGGAGACGACCCCTATAATGTATGACTGAAGCGCACCCCCACTCCCTGTCGCACCCCCACTCCCTGTCGCACCCCCACTCCCTGTCGCACCCCCACTCCCTGCGCACCCCCACTCCCTGCGCACCCCCACTCCCTGCGCACCCCCACCCCCTGCGCTCTCACTCACTACCCTCCGGTTGTTAATTGGAAACGATCAACAAGCAGGGCTGCTGACGGCTCCTCTTATAGCATCTGTATATGGAGTGACTGCTCACAACTGACCATTACAGCAGATCCATCCACAGTGACTTGCTGACGGTTTCCTTGTATCAACTGGAGACAAGGAAAAAAGAAAAAAAAAAACAGATAAAACCTTTAGAAGTAATACTGTTATATCATATAGAAGCTGGAAGGGATATCTGCCTCAGGAGCGTCAATTTAAAGGGACAGGCATCTAATAACAACGGCTGACACTACAAGACCCAGCAATGCATCTGGGGCAGAGGATGTAGTGCTGGGGCTGCGCTGGATGGGGGACGTAGTCAGTGGGGCTTCGCTGGATGGGGGTTGTAGTGCTGTGTTAGATGGAGGATGTAGTGCTGGGGATGCGCTGGATGGGGGTTGTAGTGCTGGGGCTGCGCTGGATGGGGGTTGGAGTGCTGTGCTGGGGCTGCGCTGGATGGGGGTTGTAGTGCTGGGGCTGCGCTGGATGGGGGTTGTAGTGCTGGGGCTGCGCTGGATGGGGGTTGGAGTGCTGGGGCTGCGCTGGATGGGGGTTGGAGTGCTGGGGCTGCGCTGGATGGGGGTTGGAGTGCTGGGGCTGCGCTGGATGGAGGTTGGAGTGCTGGGGCTGCGCTGGATGGGGGTTGGAGTGCTGGGGCTGCGCTGGATGGGGGTTGGAGTGCTGGGGCTGCGCTGGATGGGGGTTGGAGTGCTGGGGCTGCGCTGGATGGGGGACGTAGTCAGTGGGGCTTCGCTGGATGGGGGTTGTAGTGCTGTGTTAGATGGAGGATGTAGTGCTGGGGATGCGCTGGATGGGGGTTGTAGTGCTGGGGCTGCGCTGGATGGGGGTTGGAGTGCTGTGCTGGGGCTGCGCTGGATGGGGGTTGTAGTGCTGGGGCTGCGCTGGATGGGGGTTGGAGTGCTGGGGCTGCGCTGGATGGGGGTTGGAGTGCTGGGGCTGCGCTGGATGGGGGTTGGAGTGCTGGGGCTGCGCTGGATGGGGGTTGGAGTGCTGGGGCTGCGCTGGATGGGGGTTGGAGTGCTGGGGCTGCGCTGGATGGGGGTTGTAGTACTGGGGCTGCTCTCGGTGGGCTGTTCCTATATACTCTGAAGGATGATTACTACTCCCCTCTGTCTATGGAGGCGATGTCAGTCCATGTCCAGGATACCTTGCCTCCCCCTCCCCCCTCCTTGGTGCTCCAGTAATGAGACCAGTCCCAGCCCCCCATGTGAGGGTCCGCAGTGCCCGCTCTATGGTCTGCGCTCATTAGCATGCAGGGAGCAGCGTACAGCTGGCATCACTGGCATTATTCACATACACAGGACCCCTGTTCCCCTCCCCCAAAACTCTTTATCCCCCGTGAGACCCGAGAATAAGAGAACTTAACTCTCAACATCCCAGAATGAACTTGACAGTGAAGTGTAGAGGCTTAGATACACCGAGAGTATCACACATGATAGGATTAGATACACAGCACAGCAGACAGTACTGCACAGGATGGGATTAGATACACAGCTCAGCAGACAGTATCACACAGGGTAGGATTAGATACACAGCTCAGCAGACAGTATCACACAGGATAGGATTAGATACACAGCTCAGCAGACAGTATCACACAGGATAGGATTAGATACACAGCTCAGCAGACAGTATCACACATGATAGGATTAGATACACAGCTCAGCAGACAGTATCACACAGGATAGGATTAGATACACAGCTCAGCAGACAGTATCACACAGGATAGGATTAGATACACAGCTCAGAAGACAGTATCACACAGGATAGGATTAGATACACAGCTCAGAAGACAGTATCACACAGGATAGGATTAGATACACAGCTCAGCAGACAGTATCACACATGATAGGATTAGATACACAGCTCAGCAGGCAGTATCACACATGATAGGATTAGATACACAGCTCAGCAGGCAGTATCACACATGATAGGATTAGATACACAGCTCAGCAGGCAGTATCACACATGATAGGATTAGATACACAGCTCAGCAGGCAGTATCACACATGATAGGATTAGATACACAGCTCAGCAGGCAGTATCACACATGATAGGATTAGATACACAGCTCAGCAGGCAGTATCACACATGATAGGATTAGATACACAGCTCAGCAGGCAGTATCACACATGATAGGATTAGATACACAGCTCAACAGACAGTATCACACAGAGCATTGTATGTATAGACTGAATACAATTGTTACAAACCCCCAACTGTGGCATATTCCCATTATCTGACAGCAAGCAGAGATCTTGAGGAACTGAAGGAGTCTAGATGGTTGTAGATCAATATACATATATATTACATTGCGGAGGTCGGGGGGTCTGTCTCTTCTGTCCCGGAGGTCGGGGGGGGTCTGTCTCTTCTGTCCCGGAGGTCGGGGGGGGTCTGTCTCTTCTGTCCCGGAGGTCGGGGGGGGTCTGTCTCTTCTGTCCCGGAGGTCGGGGGGGGTCTGTCTCTTCTGTCCCGGAGGTCGGGGGGGGTCTGTCTCTTCTGTCCCGGAGGTCGGGGGGGGTCTGTCTCTTCTGTCCCGGAGGTCGGGGGGGGTCTGTCTCTTCTGTCCCGGAGGTCGGGGGGGGTCTGTCTCTTCTGTCCCGGAGGTCGGGGGGGGTCTGTCTCTTCTGTCCCGGAGGTCGGGGGGGGTCTGTCTCTTCTGTCCCGGAGGTCGGGGGGGGTCTGTCTCTTCTGTCCCGGAGGTCGGGGGGGGTCTGTCTCTTCTGTCCCGGAGGTCGGGGGGGGGTCTGTCTCTTCTGTCCCGGAGGTCGGGGGGGGTCTGTCTCTTCTGTCCCGGAGGTCGGGGGGGGTCTGTCTCTTCTGTCCCGGAGGTCGGGGGGGGTCTGTCTCTTCTGTCCCGGAGGTCGGGGGGGTCTGTCTCTTCTGTCCCGGAGGTCGGGGGGTCTGTCTCTTCTGTCCCGGAGGACGGGGGGTCTGTCTCTTCTGTCCCGGAGGACGGGGGGTCTGTCTCTTCTGTCCCGGAGGACGGGGGGTCTGTCTCTTCTGTCCCGGAGGACGGGGGGTCTGTCTCTTCTGTCCCGGAGGTCGGGGGTCTGTCTCTTCTGTCCCGGAGGTCGGGGGGGGGTCTGTCTCTTCTGTCCCGGAGGTCGGGGGGGGGGGGGGGGTCTGTCTCCTCTGAGGGTCTGACGCTCTCCAGGGTGCTGAACACTCCAGACTCTCTCTTTCTAGCAGTCGTCTCCAGCTGTTGCAAAACTACAACTCCCAGCCAGCTGCTATTTGGTTATGCTGGGAGTTGTAGTTTCACAAAGCTGGTGGTCACAGGTTGGAGAAGAGGCCCCTAGACCACTGCCGTCCTTTAACCCCTTACTGTCCCACCCATCATCTCATCTGCAGCACGTGGCGGCACATTATAATCTCACCTTAGTCTCTACATCCAGATACTGGGCTCACATCCAGAGCTGCGGTAACAGTTCTACTGTAACATTATGCCTCGTACTCCATTCACATCCAGAGCTGCTGTCTCTGATATAGTGGAAGCACACCTTGTGTTTAATTTCCTAACCTTTTCAAGATCTCTGCTTGCTGTTGGTGAATTGGCTCACTCTTATGCACATGAAGCAGCTGAACACCCATTGTCCCCTAATGCTTCTTAGCTGAGGGTTTGTTACAGTGTCTTAGTCTGGAATCCTGGCTCCTGAGCTGGCGGGGGATTGTCGAGACTTACTAGGAAAAGGA
Source organism: Bufo bufo (assembly GCF_905171765.1). Classification (NCBI taxonomy): domain Eukaryota; kingdom Metazoa; phylum Chordata; class Amphibia; order Anura; family Bufonidae; genus Bufo; species Bufo bufo. Next base: position 33,666,460 of record NC_053392.1, on the reverse strand, counting down.
TGAGTTTACAGTTTGCTGTCAGTGAATGTGAACATTTGTTTTGATCCAGAGGCTAAAGTCCCTCCTGGCCTTATACTTCTCACAGCTGAGGGTCTGTTACAGTTGCATCTGGTGTAGACCACGCCCTGCAGGGTGACACATCCACATATCTGTACAGGCGTTCACACGCTTATGTTTACTGTCAGCAAGCAGAGGTATTGAAAATGGTGAGGAATTGAGATGAAAAGTCAATTAGACATTTGATGAGCTTTTCCTTGTGCTTTACTTGCAGCAGACTGAGCTCCCATGATGCACTGCAGCTCTGGATGGGACTAGAGTATAAGAGGAGATGGGTACAGTATAAGTGCGGCTCAGCTCGCGGCAGGGACAGGATGATGGTGCCAGGACATGTGCTGTGCAGGGACAGGAACCACACGGGGATCTTTCCACACCCGGCAGGCAGCACAGATGGCCGCTATATAGTCCAAGGGGCACAGAGATGACGGCATTACTGCCAGGTCCCAGGAGTAATTACTGCTGGGGGTGACACGGGAGGTGGACAGGAGGGGGACGGTGGACAGGAGGGGGACGGTGGACAGGAGGGGGACGGTGGACAGGAGGGGGACGGTGGACAGGAGGGGGACGGTGGACAGGAGGGGGACGGTGGACAGGAGGGGGACGGTGGACAGGAGGGGGACGGTGGACAGGAGGGGGACGGGGGACAGGAGGGGGACGGTGGACAGGAGGGGGACGGTGGACAGGAGGGGGACGGTGGACAGGAGGGGGACGGTGGACACGAGGGGGACGGTGGACACGAGGGGGACGGTGGACACGAGGGGGACGGTGGACACGAGGGGGACGGTGGACACGAGGGGGACGGTGGACACGAGGGGGACGGTGGACACGAGGGGGACGGTGGACACGAGGGGGACGGTGGACACGAGGGGGACGGTGGACACGAGGGGGACGGTGGACACGAGGGGGACGGTGGACACGAGGGGTGGACAGGAGGGGGACGGTGGACACGTGGGGTGGACACGTGGGGTGGACACGAGGGGGACGGTGGACACGTGGGGTGGACACGAGGGGGACGGTGGACACGTGGGGTGGACACGAGGGGGACGGTGGACACGTGGGGTGGACACGAGGGGGACGGTGGACACGTGGGGTGGACACGAGGGGGGCGGTGGACACGTGGGGTGGACAGGAGGGGGACGGTGGACACGTGGGGTGGACAGGAGGGGGACGGTGGACACGTGGGGTGGACAGGAGGGGGACGGTGGACACGTGGGGTGGACACGTGGGGTGGACAGGAGGGGGACGGTGGACACGTGGGGTGGACAGGAGGGGGACGGTGGACACGTGGGGTGGACAGGGGCAGATATTCTGTTACAATGTTTTAGCCTGGAATTTAGACTCCAGCTCACTGGATACAACTGTAACAGATGACAAACTGTGAGCAGCAATAGGTCAGAACTGGCTGCTCCTAATGTCTGACAGCAAGCAGAGATCCTGAAACTGGATACATTTTCTTACTGTTTTCACCATCTCTGCTTGCTCAAACTAAATAGAAACCTCTGGTTTCCACAGCTGAGGGCACATTACAATGTATCGGTGGAGGTGAAGGCTCCATAACACGTACTTCTGATATATTCAACTCACAGAAGATCCAGACAGGATAGGATACAATTGTAACAAACCCACAGCTGTGACAGGAAATAGCCTCTAGATGTAAAAAAGAATGTTCCAATTCACTGACAGCAAGTTGAAGACACAGCCTGACCTAACACTTCTCACAGCTGTAGGTTTGCCACAGTAGTATCCAGTCTAGACAATCCTCTGCCACATTGTACCAACCCTCAGCTGTGAAGTGTTAAAGGACTAGTGTTCAGCTTGTTAGTGAATGGAGACCTTCTTGTTTACATCCACAGCGGCCCCCATAACAGTGACACCCACAGCGCCCCCATAACAGTGACACCCACAGCGCCCCCATAACAGTGACATCCACAGCGCCCCTTCATAACTGTGACCTCCACAGCGCCCCTTCATAACGGTGACTTCCACAGCGCCCCTTCATAACGGTGACCTCCACAGCGCCCCCCCATTACGGTGACCTCCACAGCGCCCCCCCATAACATGGACCTCCACAGCGCCCCCCCATAACGGTGACCTCCACAGCGCCCCCCCATAACGGTGACCTCCACAGCGCCCCCCCATAACGGTGACCTCCACAGCGCCCCCCCATAACGGTGACCTCCACAGCGCCCCCCCATAACGGTGACCTCCACAGCGCCCCCCCATAACGGTGACCTCCACAGCGCCCCCCCATAACGGTGACCTCCACAGCGCCCCCCCATAACGGTGACCTCCACAGCGCCCCCCCATAACGGTGACCTCCACAGCGCCCCCCCATAACGGTGACCTCCACAGCGCCCCCCCATAACGGTGACCTCCACAGCGCCCCCCCATAACGGTGACCTCCACAGCGCCCCCCCATAACGGTGACCTCCACAGCGCCCCCCCATAACGGTGACCTCCACAGCGCCCCCCCATAACGGTGCCCTCCACAGCGCCCCCCCATAACGGTGACCTCCACAGCGCCCCCCCATAACGGTGACCTCCACAGCGCCCCCCCATAACGGTGACATCCTCAGCGGCATAATCCAATAATCGGATTACACTGCCCCGCGATGATGTGACGTGGGCGGTGCACAGGAGCTGACACTCGTCTGTATAATCAGCGCTCTGGCTCTGCTTCTCCAGTGACGCTGCTGCAGTGATGAGCTATTATCAGCCTGACACCTTCCTGACAACTCCATAATTAGCCCTTCCCCCGCTCCTGCGGCTGATCAGAGCCTCACACAGCGGCTCTGCCAACATCAGAGGAAGAGAAAAACAGATCTCTGGAAGTCAGCGGGGGGAGACGTACAAGAGCTGAGGACTCGCTGCAGTGTGTCAGCTGAGGTGCACAGCCGGAGCTCCACCAGTTTTATGTAGATGCAGATTGTCATTTGTGTTTCAGTTCCTCAATATTGCTTGCTGTCAATGAATGGAAAAATTCTTGCTTACATGTGAATTTTGGTGTATTCTAATGCTTTTAAGAGAGCTTTTTACAGTGTATAAGTATCCAACACTAGCAGCACTGATCTGTCTGGTCATGACAGGTTTACAGACCATGGATGTGAAGAATGTGTCTATTCACTGCAAGCAGAGGTATTGCTGAGGGTCAGGACCGAAACACAGAAAAGTCACAGAACTTGAATGTTATTGAATTCCATGTAGATACAGAATGTAGTAATCTCCTGAGCTCCCTCTAGTGGTGGCTGTATATATCTGTATGCAGTAATCTCCTGAGCTCCCTTTAGTGGTGGCTGTATATATCTGTATGCAGTAATCTCCTGAGCTCCCTCTAGTGGTGGCTGTATATATCTGTATGCAGTAATCTCCTGAGCTCCCTCTAGTGGTGGCTGTATATATCTGTATACAGTAATCTCCTGATCTCCCTCTAGTGGTGGCTGTATATATCTGTATGCAATAGTCTCCTGAGCTCCCTCTAGTGGTGGCTGTATATATCTGTATGCAGTAATCTCCTGAGCTCCCTCTAGTGGTGGCTGTATATATCTGTATGCAGTAATCTCCTGAGCTCCCTCTAGAGGTGGCTGTATATATCTGTATGCAGTAATCTCCTGAGCTCCCTCTAGTGGTGGCTGTATATATCTGTATGCAGTAATCTCCTGAGCTCCCTCTAGTGGTGGCTGTATATATCTGTATGCAGTAATCTCCTGATCTCCCTCTAGTGGTGGCTGTATATATCTGTATGCAGTAATCTCCTGAGCTCCCTCTAGAGGTGGCTGTATATATCTGTATGCAGTAATCTCCTGAGCTCCCTCTAGAGGTGGCTGTATATATCTGTATGCAGTAATCTCCTGAGCTCCCTCTAGTGGTGGTTGTATATATCTATATGCAGTAATCTCCTGAGCTCCCTCTAGCGGTGGCTGTATATATCTGTATGCAGTAATCTCCTGAGCTCCCTCTAGAGGTGGCTGTATATATCTGTATGCAGTAATCTCCTGAGCTCCCTCTAGTGGTGGTTGTATATATCTATATGCAGTAATCTCCTGAGCTCCCTCTAGTGGTGGCTGTATATATCTGTATTTAGTAAGAACCTGAGCTCCCTCTAGTGCTGGCTGTATATATCTGTATGCAGTAATCTCCTGAGCTCCCTCTAGTGGTGGCTGTATATATCTGTATGCAGTAATCTCCTGAGCTCCCTCTAGTGGTGGCTGTATATATCTGTATGCAGTAATCTCCTGAGCTCCCTCTAGTGGTGGTTGTATATATCTGTATGTAGTAATCTCCTGAGCTCCCTCTAGTGGTGGCTGTATATATCTGTATGCAGTAATCTCCTGAGCTCCCTCTAGTGGTGGCTGTATATATCTGTATGCAGTAATCTCCTGAGCTCCCTCTAGTGGTGGCTGTATATATCTGTATGCAGTAGTCTCCTGAGCTCCCTCTAGTGGTGGCTGTATATATCTGTATTTAGTAAGAACCTGAGCTCCCTCTAGTGCTGGCTGTATATATCTGTATGCAGTAATCTCCTGAGCTCCCTCTAGTGGTGGCTGTATATATCTGTATGCAGTAATCTCCTGAGCTCCCTCTAGTGGTGGTTGTATATATCTGTATGCAGTAATCTCCTGGGCTGAAGGTAGCCAGATCTTTATTGTATTTTTCCTTGTATTGTGCAGGGGATTTGGAGCTTTGTATTAGATATTTCTCTATTTGCTGAATCTGAATACAACTTGATGATAAAACGTAAAGATGAAGCTCAGTCATGAACTGGTTGAAGAATTCATAAACTCCGTCTGGAGCGGGGATGGGGGGGGCACTGCTATTATAATAATCTGGTGAATACTACAGGAGGCCTGAGGAGATCATGTGACCGGGCTTGGCGGCATCTATCGCTGCCCATTAATGATGTGGATGGGGTGCTGCGCCAGCGGTTATTGACGGATCAGCACATCCTGGTATGTAGTATTGAGTGGTTATTTTTGGCGCTGTCACCGCGGCGGAGTAACATAATGTTCTGGCCCGCTACACAGTAACGACATCCTCCCGTAAATCAATCCGACATCCTCACTTCCTCTATTATATGATGGGGGGAGGGGCGTCAGATAAGTAAGTGAACCCTCATCCCCACCACACACAAATGAAGCATTGGCACACAGCTGAGCGATCTTGATAGTTTGTTACAATGTATCAGTGCAGATGAAGTGTATGAAACCCAGGCTTGCAGAGGGTTGTCTCAACTGGATGCAGTGGTAACGAAACCTCACCTGTGATCAGGATTCCTGATCAGTCCCCAGATGTAAACAGGAATGTCTTCATTCATTGACAGCAAGCAAATGGTGGAGAATTTTAACACAGAGTATATTATGAATTCACAGAATTTGTTTTGCTACATTGAGAGAGAACCTATCAAAGATGTTCTGAAGCAGCTGCTTGCCTCTACCTAGTAGTGGTGCATGATAGGAGTTGTTGTCCATCGTGGACTGGATAGATTTGTATTGCACATAAGATACAATGTAACCCCCCCCCCCCATCCGGAGGGACGCGGCTGGACGGCGCTCCCTGGCACGGTGACGCCGGGTACAGCGGGCTCTGACTGTTGCCATGGTGACGCTCTGGAGTTGGCTTCAGGACTTTTTGGAAGTAGGAAATCAATAGAAATCAAATCCAGTCAGACTGAAGCGAAGAGCCAGAGCGGTAATGTGCTGGATGGGAGATCCGGCTCCTGGAAAGCTGGGTCAATGGCGCGGGTGATCGCGAGATGGGCCGTCCACAAACTTACAATCGTCCCTACATTCACCCTTCAGCCACCGCTTATTAGCATCCGTTTGGTGGGAAAGCTGGGTGACGGGTAACATGGCTGCTTGAGAACACGGATGACTGATACATTGTAGCAGAGAGATTTGTATCCACTTAGCCGGCTATGTACAGGGTTACTGGCTCTGAATAGAAACTGGAGGGTTCTCATTCACTGACAGCAATAAGAGATCCTAAACATGGTGAGGAATTGAAACACAAAGGCTTTCAGGAAGTTGTAGAAAATCCCTTTTAAGGCCCCTTTCAGACGGGTGAGTATTCCGCGCGGATGCGATGCGCGAGTTGAACGCATTGCACCCGCACTGAATCCGGACCCATTCACTTCTATGGGGCTGTGCACACGAGCGGTGATTTTCACACATCACTTGTGCGTTGCGTGAAAAATCGCAGCATGTTCTATATTGTGCGTTTATCACGCAACGCAGGCCCCATAGAAATGAATGGGGCTGAGTGAAAATCGCAAGCAAGTGCGGATGCGGTGCGATTTTCACGCACGGTTGCTAGGAGACGATCGGGATGGAGACCCGATCATTATTATTTTCCCTTTTATAACATGGTTATAAGGGAGAATAATAGCATTCTGAATACAGAATGCATAGTACAATAGGGCTGGAGGGGTTAAAAAAATATAAAAAATTATTTAACTCGCCTTAATCCACTTGTTCGCGCAGCCGGCATCTCTTCTGTCTTCTTTCTTCAGGACCTGGTAAAGGACCTTTGATGACGTCACTGTGCTCATCACATGGTCCATCACACGATCCATCACCATGGTGATGTACCACGTGATGAGCGCAGTGACATCATCAAAGGTCCTTTTCCTGTGCACAGCAAAGAAGACGACAGAAGAGATGCCGGGCTGCGCGAACAAGTGGATTAAGGTTCTGTATTAAGAATACTATTATTTTCCCTTATAACCATGTTATAAGGGAAAATAATACAATCTACAGAACCTTGAACCCAAACCTGAACTTCAGTGAAATCGCGCATTTTCCCACCACGCACCCGCATCTTATCCGGGCCAAAAACATGACGCCCGTGTGAAGGAGGCCTAAGACATTCATCCCATGAAGACCAGGAAATGTTTCAGTCTGTAGGACTGTAGGCTCAGAAAGCCCCATCATCATCCTGCAACCTTTAGGTGACAGGTGTCCACCAAGGAAATGAAGCCATCCTGACATCTTTGACGTCTGGGTTCTGTGTCTCCATCAATTTCATCACTGAGGTCTTCAGACCTTCTTGTAGTTCCTTAAGTCCACTGATCATGGTGGGATCTCTAGGTTATTTTGATCTCAATCCAGACCTAATGCCCCAATCAGTATCTAGTGTGACACTTAGAGTCATCTAAACTTCTCATCTGTTCACCCTATATGGTCTTCATGGACCTTCGTGTGAAGAGTTCTGATGAGGTGTATGGTCATCTTCATTCTCCCACCTGAAAAAAATAAATCTAAAACTTTGGTCAAATGGAGTCATTTCCAATTTTCAGACCCCTCTTGTGAAAAGGGGAAGAGTGAGCGGAGAGTAAAGGCACCAGAGAACCACCAGGAGAGCTCAGCCTCACCCTGAGGGGTGGTCGGACAGCAGTAGACCTCTTCCAGACCTCGGTCTTCTCCTGATTCACCATCCAGTCCTAGAGCCGTTAACTCTTCACTTTTTATCTCAATTTTTATTTTATATATTTGTTTATTTATTGCTGTTTATAGAAACTTTCCGCATCTGAGAATCCGAATGTTTATCTTAGATTTATTGACGCCCCGTTTTTAACCTTTTTATATCGGAGCTTTTATTTTCCTTCACTGTATTTTGTCTTTTAATATCAGATTTGTTCTGTTTTATCGCGGTCATGGTCCTTGTATTGGGACTGTCACAGATGAGCTATGGTCTGTGAGTGGCCGCGCCTCGGTCTAGGGCCGCGCTCCGGAGATCTGTCCGTGTCCTTCCACTGATGAATGTTTAATGTGATGGAAAGAATCAGACTGTTCTGGAGACGAGAGCAGCTAATGGGAAGAGGAAGAGACAGAGCATTGTGTCCGAGAGGTCTCCATAAATCACCCCGATGACTGCACACCAGGGGGGGTCATCTATCTATACGTCTATCATCTATCTACCTCATCTCGCTCTCTCTCTCTCTCGCTCTCTCTCTCTCTCGCTCTCTCTCTCTCTCGCTCTCTCTCTCTCGCTCTCTCTCTCGCTCTCTCTCTCGCTCTCTCTCTCGCTCTCTCTCTCGCTCTCTCTCTCTCGCTCTCTCTCTCGCTCTCTCTCTCTCGCTCTCTCTCTCGCGCTCTCTCTCTCGCGCTCTCTCTCTCTCGCTCTCTCTCTCGCGCTCTCGCTCTCTCTCTCGCTCTCTCTCTCGCTCTCGCGCTCTCTCTCTCGCTCTCGCGCTCTCTCTCTCGCTCTCTCTCTCGCTCTCTCTCTCTCGCTCTCTCTCTCGCGCTCTCTCTCTCGCGCTCTCTCTCGCGCTCTCTCTCTCGCTCTCTCTCTCGCGCTCTCTCTCGCGCTCTCTCTCTCGCTCTCTCTCTCTCGCGCTCTCTCTCGCGCTCTCTCTCTCGCTCTCTCTCTCTCTCTCGCTCTCTCTCTCGCTCGCTCTCTCGCTCGCTCGCTCGCTCGCTCGCTCGCTCGCTCGCTCTCTCTCTCTCTCGCTCGCTCGCTCTCTCTCTCTCTCTCTCTCTCTCTCTATATCTCTATTATTTGTATAGAAGACTTACACATTCAGCTCTGCTACATTCTCCGTTTCTTTCTCTCTGCTCACAGATTCAGATTTCTGAAATTTCCAGACCACGGACTCTCAGTTCAGGTTGAATGGGGGGCCTTATAATCAGGCATCGCAGAGGGTGGGAGTAGTAGTAGTAGTAGACCCTCGTGTCCTCTGTGGCCATCTGCTCAATAGGATTGAAATGGGAGTGAAACCTTTGACCCGGGGCGCCTAGACTTTTCTACATAAGCAATGAAAGGTGAGCAAGTAAAGAGACTGGAAGTATAACTCTCATCGGATGTCTCCTCGCAGGGGAGTACGTGGACGGGGTCAGCGACCAAGACGTCATCCTGATCCATTCCTGCCGACAATGGACGACGGTGACGGCGCACAGCCTGGAGGAGGGGCACTACGTCATCGGGCCCAAGATAGATATTCCGCTGCAGTATCCAGGTAAGACGCCATCTGGTCCTGGGAAAGCTGGGTGACGGCAGACGTGAGTGATCCCGCGGTCACCTAGCTTTCGTATGTCGTATCTGCCAAATTACACAATGATATGAGGGAGGGGCCTCTGGTTCCACATCTGCACCCCCTCCGGTACTGAATGCGCAGACCCTTACCCTCCTTCCGTTCTCCTTGTCTTACACGTGACCTTCATTTCACCTTGTGACATTAAGGCTCCTCAGCCCCCCCCGATCCCGGCGCTGATCTGCTTTATCCTGTGATTCATGGCGGTGACAGTAATTACCCCTATTGTCAGGCACTCGGCGCGGACGCCCCCGGTAATTACCCCTTCCAGCTGTGACATAATAAAAATCATATTATCACCGCTAATCATCTTCCCAGGAGGCGGTTTTATGTTGGAGAAACAGAACAATTCCCACGGCCGCGAAAGTCACAAAAGTCACAATCCCCCATTATTGTCTTATACTAAGTGGAAGATGGGACCCGGATCCACGTCATCCATGTACACAGGATGGGACCTGTAATAAGAAGAGAACATGGAGGGTACTCAGGGGTGGGGCGAGGAGAGCTAGGGCCACACCCCTGCTCAGGGAGCAGCCAATCAGGGGCTTGTTCATAGTTTTGCTCCTTGTGGGAGGGAACTGCTAGATGAATCTCTGATTTTGTGCAGACTGAAGCCCTCCCTATGTTCCTGGGCCATTTTCTCCTGTGACTCGGCTCTTTCTATGGAGTCCTCATTAGCGGTGATTACGGCTTTCTGGTCCCTTTAACAGTCGGGCTCCTCCCATGGCGGTAGCGGCAGATCGGCCGCCTCATGCCTCCGGTATTAGGAGGTAATGTGAGGCCAGTGCCTTGCATTCTGTGGACTCATCACTTTCTGAGGAATCGGGTTACTTTGCTCGCAGCGCTGTCTGCGCGGTCGCCGCGGTATTTTCAGGGCTCTGAGATCATCGCCGCCGAGCGGGGACTTAATGAGAGTTTTAGAGGATTTCATTCTGTCATTGATTCATCCTCATGAATTACTAATGTGAAACGGATCCTGGACGGGATGTGCTGGCGCTCGGTGAGGCTGGACCAGGACAGCGTGTTAACCTCCATTCATAAATCTCCAGCCACAGAGGACAGCCTCACCTCATGTACAGCGCCCCCTACCGCGCACCACCGATATATACAGCGCCCCCTACCGCGCACCACCGATGTATACAGCGCCCCCTACAGAACACCACCGATATATACAGCGCCCCCCTACAGAACACCACCGATATATACAGCGCCCCCTACCGCGCACCACCGATATATACAGCGCCCCTACAGAACACCACCGATATATACAGCGCCCCCCTACAGAACACCACCGATATATACAGCGCCCCCCCCACAGAACACCACCGATATATACAGCGCCCCCTACAGAGCACCACCGATATATACAGCGCCCCCTACCGCGCACCACCGATATATACAGCGCCCCTACAGAACACCACTGATATATACAGCGCCCCCCCCACAGAACACCACCGATATATACAGCGCCCCCCCCCACAGAACACCACCGATATATACAGCGCCCCCTACAGAGCACCACCGATATATACAGCGCCCCCTACCGCGCACCACCGATATATACAGCGCCCCTACAGAACACCACCGATATATACAGCGCCCCCCTACAGAACACCACCGATATATACAGCGCCCCCCCACAGAACACCACCGATATATACAGCGCCCCCTACAGAACACCACCGATATATACAGCGCCCCCTACCGCGCACCACCGATATATACAGCGCCCCCTACAGAACACCACTGATATATACAGCGCCCCCTACAGAGCACCACCGATATATACAGCGCCCCCTACAGAACACCACCGATATATACAGCGCCCCCTACAGAGCACCACCGATATATACAGCGCCCCCTACCGCGCACCACCGATATATACAGCGCCCCCTACAGAACACCACCGATATATACAGCGCCCCCCTACAGAGCACCACCGATATATACAGCGCCCCCTACCGCGCACCACCGATATATACAGCGCCCCCTACCGCGCACCACCGATATATACAGCGCCCCCTACAGAACACCACCGATATATACAGCGCCCCCCTACAGAGCACCACCGATATATACAGCGCCCCCTACAGAACACCACCGATATATACAGCGCCCCCTACAGAGCACCACTGATATATACAGCGCCCCCTACAGAACACCACCGATATATACAGCGCCCCCCTACAGAACACCACCGATATATACAGCGCCCCCTACCGCGCACCACCGATATATACAGCGCCCCCTACAGAACACCACCGATATATACAGCGCCCCCTACAGAGCACCACTGATATATACAGCGCCCCCTACAGAGCACCACTGATATATACAGCGCCCCCCACAGAACACCACCGATATATATAGCGCCCCCTACAGAACACCACTGATATATACAGCGCCCCTACAGAACACCACCGATATATACAGCGCCCCCTACAGAACACCACCGATATATACAGCGCCCCCCTACAGAACACCACCGATATATACAGCGCCCCCCCCACAGAACACCACCGATATATACAGCGCCCCCTACAGAACACCACCGATATATACAGCGCCCCCCTACAGAACACCACCGATATATACAGCGCCCCCCCCACAGAACACCACCGATATATACAGCGCCCCCTACAGAACACCACCGATATATACAGCGCCCCCTACAGAGCACCACCGATATATACAGCGCCCCCTACAGAACACCACCGATATATACAGCGCCCCCTACAGAACACCACCGATATATACAGCGCCCCCTACAGAACACCACCAATATATACAGCGCCCCCCTACAGAACACCACCGATATATACAGCGCCCCCCTACAGAACACCACCGATATATACAGCGCCCCCTACAGAACACCACCAATATATACAGCGCCCCCTACAGAGCACCACCGATATATACAGCGCCCCCCTACAGAGCACCACTGATATATACAGCGCCCCCCTACAGAGCACCACTGATATATACAGCGCCCCCTACAGAGCACCACCGATATATACAGCGCCCCCTACAGAGCACCACTGATATATACAGCGCCCCCTACAGAGCACCACTGATATATACAGCGCCCCCTACAGAACACCACTGATATATACAGCGCCCCCTACAGAGCACCACTGATATATACAGCGCCCCCTACAGAGCACCACCGATATATACAGCGCCCCCCCTACAGAACACCACTGATATATACAGCGCCCCCCCTACAGAACACCACCGATATATACAGCGCCCCCTACAGAGCACCACTGATATATACAGCGCCCCCTACAGAACATCACCGATATATACAGCGCCCCCTACAGAACACCACCGATATATACAGCGCCCCCTACAGAGCACCACTGATATATACAGCGCCCCCTACAGAACATCACCGATATATACAGCGCCCCCTACAGAACACCACTGATATATACAGCGCCCCCTACAGAGCACCACTGATATATACAGCGCCCCCTACAGAACACCACCGATATATACAGCGCCCCACCGATATATACAGCGCCCCCTACAGAACATCACCGATATATACAGCGCCCCACCGATATATACAGCGCCCCCTACAGAACACCACCGATATATACAGCGCCCCCCTACAGAACACCACTGATATATACAGCGCCCCCTACAGAGCACCACTGATATATACAGCGCCCCCTACAGAGCACCACTGATATATACAGCGCCCCCTACAGAACACCACTGATATATGCAGCTCTGATAGTTTGCTTCAGTGTATCAGTGCAGATAACGTTTATCGCTTTGGAGCCCTGACTGTTCCTCTCGCAGAGGACACACATGGATATCACGGTGGTATAGAGTCCTCCTCCACTGCCGAGGTTTCGTCACTATGATCTCCTCTGGACCTGGGCCCACTGGGATCCAATGTCCCTGAGCTGGCGGTCCTGGTGCCCGCCGCGTCGCTTACACTGGGGGATCCCTCATGTTCCGGGAAGGCACTTGCTGAGGATGTGATCTTAGTAAAATCCAATATTTACTCCGGAAGGAAGACAAATGATAGCCGGGATTATTACAAGCCGGATCCCCAGGGAGGAGCAGGATAAGTGCTGGGGGAGGGGGAGGCCGGGGTCACAGGAAAGACGTACAAAGAGGAGATACGTTGTGTCGGTGCGTCCATTGTATCGGGGGGGGGGGGGCGTCCAGGAGGCGATACATTGTATCAGGGATGTCCAAGAGGAGATACATTGTATCTGGGGCGTCCAGGAGGAGATAATTGTATCTGGGGCGTCCAGGAGGAGATACATTGTATCGGGGGGGGGGGGGCGTCCAGGAGGAGATACATTGTATCTGGGGCGTCCAGGAGGAGATACATTGTATCGGGGGGGGGGGGGGGCGTCCAGGAGGAGATACATTGTATCTGGGGCGTCCAGGAGGAGATGCATTGTATCGGGGGGGGGGGCGTCCAGGAGGAGATACATTGTATCTGGGGCGTCCAGGAGGAGATACATTGTATCGGGGGGGGGGGGGGGGGGGGGGCGTCCAGGAGGAGATACATTGTATCTGGGGCGTCCAGGAGGAGATACATTGTATCGGGGGGGGGGGGCGTCCAGGAGGAGATGTATCGGGGGGGGGGGGCGTCCAGGAGGAGATGCATTGTATCTGGGGCGTCCAGGAGGAGATACATTGTATCTGGGGCGTCCAGGAGGAGATACATTGTATCGGGGGGGGGGGGGGCGTCCAGGAGGAGATGCATTGTATCTGGGGCGTCCAGGAGGAGATACATTGTATCGGGGGGGGGGCGTCCAGGAGGAGATGTATCGGGGGGGGGGGCGTCCAGGAGGAGATGCATTGTATCGGGGGGGGGCGTCCAGGAGGAGATGCATTGTATCGGGGGGGGGGGGGGGGGGCGTCCAGGAGGAGATGCATTGTATCGGGGGGGGGGGGGGGGCGTCCAGGAGGAGATGCATTGTATCGGGGGGGGGGGCGGCGTCCAGGAGGACATTCTATGGCTGCGGTTCCATTCACACCAGGTGTCCCATCCTGTACCCCCTTCATTGTCAGTATTTAGGGGTCCCAGCCATCAGACCCCCAGGATTATAGGCTAACCTCCAGCCCCCCAGCTGTGGTAAAACTCCCATGATGCACACTAGCTGTTCTCAGAACTCCATAAAAATGAATGGAGCATGCTGGGAGTAGTAGTATCCCCACAGCCAACCCTTGAGTCTCTTATGGGCCCCACATGCAGTAGATGGCGCCCCGTCGGCTCCTAGCTCGGGGTTTGCTGGGGCCCCGTCCCTCCTGGATGATATCATTTCCAGGAGAACGGAAGTTCCCCCCCCCCCCCCTTTCCCATCAAAGTTTAGGGGAAAAAAGGAGCTGCGATTGTCTGACCCATAAATTAGAGCGTGAGGGGGATTCCTGTGCCTCATTCCAATGGAGAAGGACCACTCATGCATGTCTCCATTGTAGGCCCGGACCAGCCCATTCTCCGGGGTGGGGAGGGGGGTCCTCAGCTGCTTGACCTTCACGTCTCCTTGTCTGATAGACAATAAGGCTTCAATAATGATTCAGAAAATCCTAATCTGCAGCCCATAAACATCTCGCCTGACGGAGCCATCGGTTCTATGGCGGACGTCTCTCATCACGTTCCACCGCTCCGGGTCGGACTTACAGGCAGCTGCCTACAGGTGGCAGCAGAGAGGATCTCATTTACCTGCACCAGCCGGATCTCCAGTAAACCCACTGACTACTGGTACAAGCCAAGGTGAACCTCCTGGGCCCCATATGCGATAGGCCTTGGCCTCCACCACTGCTGGTGTCTTCTGTGGCCCCTCCCAATCCATATAAACATCGCCCTCTGCTGGTCGGACACTGAAATGATGGTGTCCTGTGGAAGCCAGCAGATGGCGACGCCAGCCTGGCCTGGATTCAGCTGGCACCGGATGTCGCCATCTCTGCACAAAGCGCCACATGCTCAGAAATCGCAGCAATTCATCTCCGCTGCGTATTCATTACATTTCACCAGATATCGAGCTCCGGCCTCCACCGTCATTGAAAAATGGGAAACCGCCATCTGACGGGCCCCATCCCTGTGCACAGGGGCCCGGCACGCCCTATGCCGTAACAATGGAGCTGTGTCTCCTGCATTAGAGGTTCTTTTCTGCTTCACAGCTGAAGGTTTGTTGCCGTTGCATCCGGTAAGCGATAGAGACTGGACGCGATAACTGCACTGATACATTGTAACAGCTGTCGGCTGGATACATTGTAACAAACCAAAATTTCAAATGTTCCCATCGCTGACAGCAAGCAGAGATCTTGAACGGTGAAGAATGACAAAGTCCAGCGGCAAACTTCCGAATGTCCAGCGAATAACCTTCCTCTACGATATCGGCCCCCGTTATGTTTTCTGCTTTATAGGAGGCAGCTGCCCGGGGGCCCTCGTCTCCAGGGCGCACCCCACCATAGGCACCCTCAGCAGTCTGAGACCACCAGGGTTAATGGGGTATTAACCCTTTCTCTTCATCAGACCACCAGTGAGTTGTTGGGGGAGGGGGTCCCGTCTTCTATAAATCCGGCTCCGGGGCCCCATCTGTTCAGAGCTGAGATCTGGCGGCTTAACTCGTCCAAGTCATCAATAGTGAATGAAGAGCTGATAAATAAGTGATGGCGAGGGGAACGTGCGGAGGAGGGGCCCTGCTGCTGGAGACCACCATAGACAGTATGGGAGGACTCCACTCATACCAATTCTGTTCTGTTATCTGTCTCTGGGAAAGCTGGGTGATGACCAGTAAGGCTCTTGTGTCCCCCCCCCCACAAACCGTGCTGTCATCTAGGCAGATGTCCCTTCAGGAGCCTGAGAAAGCTGGGTGAGGACCGCTCTGGGGGCCGTACTGATCAGCACCCAGCTTTCCTAGGAACTGACACTTGACAGAGGAGGAGCTCAAGGATTCCTATTTACTAGAGCGACGCTGATCAGTCCCTCATCACTGACGTCTGGGGTCCACCCTTCCCCCATCGCATGGACTCAGTGAATGCTGAGCCCCCTGGAATCAATGATTAAACAGGGGCTGATCAATACGGGAGAGCGGCCGGACCCTCCGCCCGGGGTGGTCATGGCGGAAGCACAAGATCGTCCTCCCTGATTGACCCCAGAGTCAGAAGATCCCCGTTACATCACAGACTGTGACAAACCTTCAGCTGTGACGGTCTAGGCTGATACATTGTCACAGACCCACAGCTGGGATTGTCTAGGCTGATACATTGTCACAGACCCACAGCTGGGATTGTCTAGGCTGATACATTGTCACAGACCCACAGCTGGGATTGTCTAGGCTGATACATTGTCACAGACCCACAGCTGGGATTGTCTAGGCTGATACATTGTCACAGACCCACAGCTGTGACTGTCTAGGCTGATACATTGTCACAGACCCACAGCTGGGATTGTGTAGACTGATACATTGTCACAGACCCACAGCTGGGATTGTGTAGACTGATACATTGTAACAGACCCACAGCTGGGATTGTGTAGACTGATACATTGTAACAGACCCACAGCTGGGATTGTGTAGACTGATACATTGTCACAGACCCACAGCTGGGATTGTCTAGGCTGATACATTGTCACAGACCCACAGCTGGGATTGTCTAGGCTGATACATTGTCACAGACCCACAGCTGGGATTGTCTAGGCTGATACATTGTCACAGACCCACAGCTGGGATTGTCTAGGCTGATACATTGTCACAGACCCACAGCTGGGATTGTCTAGGCTGATACATTGTCACAGACCCACAGCTGGGATTGTGTAGACTGATACATTGTCACAGACCCACAGCTGGGATTGTGTAGACTGATACATTGTCACAGACCCACAGCTGGGATTGTCTAGGCTGATACATTGTCACAGACCCACAGCTGGGATTGTCTAGGCTGATACATTGTCACAGACCCACAGCTGGGATTGTCTAGGCTGATACATTGTCACAGACCCACAGCTGGGATTGTCTAGGCTGATACATTGTCACAGACCCACAGCTGTGACTGTCTAGTCTGATACATTGTCACAGACCCACAGCTGGGATTGTCTAGGCTGATACATTGTCACAGACCCACAGCTGGGATTGTCTAGGCTGATACATTGTCACAGACCCACAGCTGGGATTGTCTAGGCTGATACATTGTCACAGACCCACAGCTGGGATTGTCTAGGCTGATACATTGTCACAGACCCACAGCTGGGATTGTCTAGGCTGATACAATATGATAAAAACATCTTCTATTATTGTTTTGACTGATGCATTGTAACAAACCTTCATACATGATTGTCTATACAGAAACATTGTAACAAACCTTCAGCTTGAATTGTCTTGACCAGGAATGCCCAACCTGTGGCCTTCCAGCTGTTGCAAAACTACAACTCCCAGTATGCCTGGACAACCTACAGCTAATAGGGCATGCTGGGAGTTGTAGTTTTGCAACAGCTGGAGGGCCGCAGGTTTAGCATCCCTGGTCTAGACTGATACATTGTAACAGACATTCATTGTCTAGACCAAGGATCAGCCACCTCCGGCACTCCAGCTGTTCTGAAACTACAACTCCCAGCATTCTCCATTTACTACTATGGGAGTTAGAAGAACAGGTGAACATGTTGCATGCTGGGAGTTGTAGTTTCACAGCAGCTGGAGTGCGGGAAAGCTGCTGATCCCTGGTCTAGACAGATAAATTCTAATAAACGTTCAGCCGCCCTTGTCTAGACTGATACATTGTAACAAACCTCCAACTGTAATTGTCTAGATCGAGACATGGTAACAAACCTTCAGCTGTGATTGTCTAGATTGAGACATGGTAACAAACCTTCAGCTGTGATTGTCTAGATTGAGACATGGTAACAAACCTTCAGCTGTGATTGTCTAGATCGAGACATGGTAACAAACCTTCAGCTGTGATTGTCTAGATCGAGACATGGTAACAAACCTTCAGCTGTGATTGTCTAGATCGAGACATGGTAACAAACCTTCAGCTGTGATTGTCTAGATCGAGACATGGTAACAAACCTTCAGCTGTGATTGTCTAGATCGAGACATGGTAACAAACCTTCAGCTGTGAGTATTAGGCCTGCACAAGATTTAAACCTCGGGAGGTAAAGAACAATGTCCTTTTTCAGGTACAGAAATCAGAGATCTTGAAAATGCTGAAGGTCTGAAACCCATGGCCCCCCTTAGACTGGACTGGTGAGACCCCCGGCTCATTGTCATGGTAATGCAGTGCTTCATGCGCCAAGACGAGGGGGAAGGGGGTCTCCAGATAGACCTCATCTTGTGTTATCACCCCGTCTTCTGTGTCCCAAAGGAAAACACTTCACTGCTAAATCAACACCAGTTCTAAGGAGAGACCCCGACATCTACAGGACCAGAAGACACCGAGGGGCTCCTCTCTGACCCTCACACTAATGACTCTGTCTGTACAAATATCCACTGAGGGTTACATAATAGAAAGTGACGACTGTAACCCAGAAACGACACCGCAGCTGTGCACACAGGACCCTACCCAATACACAGAGAATCTCATAGCAATACATAGCAACCAGTGACCGACTGATGGGACAGCGAGACTATATATATATATATACACAGCAGATCCAGTGACTGCAAGGGAAAGACATTCCACAGAACCTGCCTGACAGTCATCCCTCAGGATACAGGGATCTGTTCTGACCCATCGTAAGTTAAAACCAGACTCCACATACAAGAATATAACTACTATAATACTGCTCCTATGTACAAGAATATAACTACTATAATACTGCCTCCTATGTACAAGAATATAACTACTATAATACTGCCTCCTATGTACAAGAATATAACTACTATAATACTGCTCCTATGTACAAGAATATAACTACTATAATACTGCTCCTATGTACAAGAATATAACTACTATAATACTGCCTCCTATGTACAAGAATATAACTACTATAATACTGCCTCCTATGTATAAGAATATAACTACTATAATACTGCTCCTATGTACAAGAATATAACTACTATAATACTGCCTCCTATGTACAAGAATATAACTACTATAATACTGCTCCTATGTACAAGAATATAACTACTATAATACTGCTCATATGTACAAGAATATAACTACTATAATACTGCTCCTGTGTACAAGAATATAACTACTATAATACTACCTCCTATGTACAAGAATATAACTACTATAATACTACTCCTATGTACAAGAATATAACTACTATAATACTGCTCTTATGTACAAGAATATAACTACTATAATACTGCTCCTATGTACAATAATATAACTACTATAATACTGCTCCTATGTACAAGAATATAACTACTATAATACTGCCCCTATGTACAAGAATATAACTACTATAATACTGCCTCCTATGTACAAGAATATAACTACTATATTACTGCTCCTATGTACAAGAATATAACTACTATAATACTGCTCCTATGTACAAGAATATAACTACTATAATACTGCTCCTATGTACAAGAATATAACTACTATAATACTGCTCCTATGTACAAGAATATAACTACTATAATACTGCTCCTATGTACAAGAATATAACTACTATAATACTGCTCCTATGTACAAGAATATAACTACTATAATACTGCTCCTATGTACAAGAATATAACTACTATAATACTGCTCCTATGTACAAGAATATAACTACTATAATACTGCTCCTATGTACAAGAATATAACTACTATAATACTGCTCCTATGTACAAGAATATAACTACTATAATACTGCTCCTATGTACAAGAATATAACTACTATAATACTGCTCCTATGTACAAGAATATAACTACTATAATACTGCCTCCTATGTACAAGAATATAACTACTATAATACTGCTCCTATGTACAAGAATATAACTACTATAATACTGCTCCTATGTACAAGAATATAACTACTATAATACTGCTCCTATGTACAAGAATATAACTACTATAATACTGCTCCTATGTACAAGAATATAACTACTATAATACTGCTCCTATGTACAAGAATATAACTACTATAATACTGCTCCTATGTACATGAATATAACTACTATAATACTGCCTCCTATGTACAAGAATATAACTACTATAATACTGCCTCCTATGTACAAGAATATAACTACTATAATACTGCTCCTATGTACATGAATATAACTACTATAATACTGCCTCCTATGTACATGAATATAACTACTATAATACTGCCTCCTATGTACAAGAATATAACTACTATAATACTGCCTCCTATGTACAGGAATATAACTACTATAATACTGCTCCTATGTACAAGAATATAACTACTATAATACTGCTCCTATGTACAAGAATATAACTACTATAATACTGCCTCCTATGTACAAGAATATAACTACTATAATACTGCTCCTATGTACAAGAATATAACTACTATAATACTGCTCCTATGTACAAGAATATAACTACTATAATACTGCCTCCTATGTACAAGAATATAACTACTATAATACTGCCTCCTATGTACAAGAATATAACTACTATAATACTGCTCCTATGTACAAGAATATAACTACTATAATACTGCTCCTATGTACAAGAATATAACTACTATAATACTGCTCCTATGTACAAGGATATAACTACTATAATACTGCTCCTATGTACAAGAATATATCTACTATAATACTGCTCCTATGTACAAGAATATATCTACTATAATACTGCCTCCTATGTGCAAGAATATAACTACTATAATACTGCCTCCTATGTACAAGAATATAACTAGTATAATACTGCTCCTATGTGCAAGAATATAACTACTATAATACTGCCCCCATGTACAAGAATATAACTACTATAATACTGCTCCTATGTACAAGAATATAACTACTATAATACTGCTCCTATGTACAAGAATATATCTACTATAATACTGCCTCCTATGTACAAGAATATAACTACTATAATACTGCTCCTATGTACAAGAATATAACTACTATAATACTGCTCCTATGTACAAGAATATAACTACTATAATACTGCCTCCTATGTACAAGAATATAACTACTATAATACTGCCTCCTATGTACAAGAATATAACTACTATAATACTGCCTCCTATGTACAAGAATATAACTACTATAATACTGCTCCTATGTACAAGAATATAACTACTATAATACTGCTCCTATGTACAAGAATATAACTGCTATAATACTGCTCCTATGTACAAGAATATAACTGCTATAATACTGCTCCTATGTACAAGAATATAACTACTATAATACTGCCTCCTATGTACAAGAATATAACTACTATAATACTGCTCCTATGTACAAGAATATAACTACTATAATACTGCCTCCTATGTACAAGAATATAACTACTATAATACTGCTCCTATGTACAAGAATATAACTACTATAATACTGCCTCCTATGTACAAGAATATAACTACTATAATACTGCTCCTATGTACAAGAATATGACTACTATAATACTGCTCCTATGTGCAAGAATATAACTACTATAATACTGCTCCTATGTACAAGAATATAACTACTATAATACTGCACCTATGTACTAGAATATAACTACTATAATACTGCCCCCTATGTACAAGAATATAACTACTATAATACTGCTCCTATGTACAAGAATATAACTACTATAATACTGCCTCCTATGTACAAGAATATAACTACTATAATACTGCTCCTATGTACAAGAATATAACTACTATAATACTGCTCCTATGTACAGGTATCGTCTACTACATTATCTATACTCAGATCCTTCTCATAATCTAATCCTGAAGAGTTCAGATTCCACTCTGCTTTGTCTTTATCTGGCGGTATTATGTGTCTGTAGCTCCCTGCAGTGTCTGGCGGTGCTCACGCATTTCCTGCCTGTCGTCTCTTAGCTGGGTGATGATGGTAATGGTATATTTGACTAATAGTTGGGGGAGGGGTGTTCTCCAGTAATGGTGGACGTGTATGTGACTGCAGTGTATATACCTGATATCCACCTGCAGGTCCAGCCTTATGTATACCGCCGTGTAGGTGAGGTACTGTATATACCTCACAGGTAGTCTGTACGGTAAAGGACTTTTCTCTCTTGGATGTGACGGCCGTGGTGTTAACTACAGGACGCCTACAGTTATATGTATGGATGTTCACTTATCATTTCCAAATTCTGCTTGCAGTCAGTGAATGGACACATTCAGTCATAGTTTTTAAACCCATCCTTACAATGTTACAATGTATATCCAGCGGCTGTTTATCATCACACTGTCCTTGGTGTAATGGAAATCAGATCTCCATGCACTGACTTCTTGGTGAGCTTGTACACAGCAGCTGATCAAAACAAGCAGCGCTGCAGTGTAAAGCATGGGAAAGGTACAGAGCAGCAAGTAGATATAAGACTACCTCAGGCTCCAACAAACAGTGCAGCTAAGCTGGAGCTACTGATCATAGTTCTGCCCTAATAGAGCAGAGCTGCAGTGTAAAGCATGTGGATGGACAATGCAGTTATGATTAGATACTGATCATAGCTCTTCCCTAATAGAGCAGAGCTTCAGTGTAAAGCATGTGGATAGACAATGCAGGTAGGATGGAAAAACTGATCATAGTTCTTCCCTAATCGAGCAGAGCTTCAGTGTAAAGCATGTGGATAGACATGGCAGCAGCCATCCTCCTGCCTTTTAGGTGTGTCTCAGCAGAGCGGTGTGATGTCATGAGGGGGGTCATATTTTAGGCAGCGTTTCCTCCCTTTACAGTGGCGGCCTGTGGTAGGCACCTAGGTCATATGGAGGTGACCCTTCCCCTTGAGGTCCTCCAGGCTTCATCAGTGGAGCGGACACGTGCAGTAGGACCGCTGTGGCGGTGTATATGGCAGTGGAGGGGGGAGGGGAAGATTAATGTGTCTGATGATTCGCCTTCCTGATCCATAATAGAGTAGAGGCCAGGAGACTCCATTACCGCGGCCTCCAGGGTCCCCCAGGACCTGCCCCCCGGCTGATCGGAAACAGATTGACGGATCGTCTCCTGCAGGCGCTGCCGTCATGGGGGGCTGTTCCTGGCAATCTCCTCTTCGGTTTTATGGTTATAATTGTCCCCCCAGGACCAGGAAGTGACCACTTAGTGTTATTGAGAGCGTCACCCCCCGGAGCGGGGGCGTCAGGAGAGAGCTGGTGAAGCTTCATGTCAGGTAGACAGTCACTGGAGGGGGGGTTTATAGCCATCGTCAGGACCCCCAACCTACAGCAACTGGGAAACATGACCCCCTTCAGCACACCCCAAAATGAGTGCAGACCACGACCCCCTATATACCGAGGACAGTGCTTAATATAGACCCCAGACCAGACCCCATCTATACAGATCGGAAGCATGACCTCCCATCTATACGGACCCCAGACCAGACCCCCATCTATACGGACCCCAGACCCCCATCTATACGGACCCCAGACCAGACCCCCATCTATACGGACCCCAGACCAGACCCCGATCTATACGGACCCCAGACCATACCCCCATCTATACGGACCCCATACCATACCCCCATCTATACGGACCCCATACCATACCCCCATCTATATGTACCCCAGACCAGACCCCCATCTATGCGGACCCCAGACCAGACCCCCATCTATGCGGACCCCAGACCAGACCCCCATCTATACGGACCCCATACCATACCCCCATCTATACGGACCCCATACCATACCCCCATCTATACGGACCCCAGACCAGACCCCCATCTATACAGATCCCAAGCATGACCTCCCATCTATACGGACCCCAGACCATACCCCCATCTATACGGACCCCAGACCAGACCCCCATCTATACGGACCCCAGACCAGACCCCCATCTATACGGACCCCAGACCAGACCCCCATCTATACGGACCCCAGACCAGACCCCCATCTATACGGACCCCAGACCAGACCCCCATCTATACGGACCCCAGACCAGACCCCCATCTATACGGACCCCAGACCAGACCCCCATCTATACGGACCCCAGACCAGACCCCCATCTATACGGACCCCAGACCATACCCCCATCTATACGGACCCCAGACCATACCCCCATCTATACGGACCCCAGACCATACCCCCATCTATACCGACTCCAGACCAGACCCCCATCTATACAGACCCCAGACCATACCCCCATCTATACAGACCCCAGACCAGACCCCATCTATACAGATCCCAAGCATGACCTCCCATCTATACGGACCCCAGACCATACCCCCATCTATACGGACCCCAGACCAGACCCCCATCTATACGGACCCCAGACCAGACCCCCATCTATACGGACCCCAGACCAGACCCCCATCTATACGGACCCCAGACCAGACCCCCATCTATACGGACCCCAGACCAGACCCCCATCTATACGGACCCCAGACCAGACCCCCATCTATACGGACCCCAGACCAGACCCCCATCTATACGGACCCCAGACCAGACCCCCATCTATACGGACCCCAGACCAGACCCCCATCTATACGGACCCCAGACCAGACCCCCATCTATACGGACCCCAGACCAGACCCCGATCTATACGGACCCCAGACCATACCCCCATCTATACGGACCCCAGACCATACCCCCATCTATACGGACCCCAGACCATACCCCCATCTATACGGACCCCAGACCATACCCCCATCTATACGGACCCCAGACCATACCCCCATCTATACCGACTCCAGACCAGACCCCCATCTATACAGACCCCAGACCATACCCCCATCTATACAGACCCCAGACCATACCCCCATCTATACGGACCCCAGACCATACCCCCATCTATACGGACCCCAGACCATACCCCCATCTATACGGACCCCAGACCATACCCCCATCTATACCGACTCCAGACCAGACCCCCATCTATACAGACCCCAGACCAGACCCCCATCTATACGGACCCCAGACCATACCCCCATCTATACGGACCCCAGACCAGACCCCCATCTATACGGACCCCAGACCATACCCCCATCTATACGGACCCCAGACCATACCCCCATCTATACCGACTCCAGACCAGACCCCCATCTATACGGACCCCAGACCAGATTCCATCTATATGGACCTAAGACCACACCTCTATCTATAAAGACCCCCAGACCACCCGATCTATATGGACCCCAAACCAGACTCCCGATCTATACAAATCTACAGACCCAAGACTAGACTCCGTCAATAAAAAAAATAAAAAAACGAGAACCCATCTATACAGACCTATCTATATGAACCCGATGAGACCCCCATCTATACAGACTATAGACCATACCCCCATCTATACAGACCCCAGACCAGACGCCATCAATAAAACAAAAACAAACGAGACCCCCATCTGTACCGAGCCCAAACCTGACCTCCCATCTATATGGACCCGATGAGACCCCATCTTTACAGACCTCCATCTATAAAGACCCCAGACCGGACTCCCATTTATATAGAGCCCAGGCAAGACCACCCCATCTATACAGACTGCCCCCCCCCCCCCCCCCCTGCAGACCAATCCTCTTCAGACCCCTCACACAGAAAAGACACCCAGTTTTTTTGTAAACATGGACCCCAGACCGCGCACAGTCAGACCACCCGACGTGTCACCAGTTGTGGCCAGAATATTTCGTAGTGCAGCGCCCCCCGCAGTATATGTGTCCTGATGCAGGGGCTTCTGCAGCGCTCCCTTCAGGGCGATGTATCTTCCCTGGGGGTGAGAGGAGCAGCTCTGTGCTCGGTGCCCACCTATTTACCCTGCAGCACACCACTCTGAGCTTCCTGCTGCAGGAATAGAATGCCAGAAGTGCAGTGAAGACTGACACGCGGACAGAACAATGGAAGAACAGGAATACGGTGGATGATATCATTTGTGATGGGTGATCCTGATCTCAATATAGTTGTCGCCTGACCCTGTATGGGTACGGATCGGGGTCCGGGGGCGCTGGGTCCTAGTGCTGTGGTGACCTGGAGATCGCTCCAGCTCATCACTATTAATGTAGACACCATATGGTAACATACAGCTGTGTGGCTTACTGAAACTGTGTGTCAGTCTTGACCTCTAGCATTCCATTCGTGAAGCAGGAGGCGCAGGATGAGCAGCGCTTTGGATTGGTGAGAGAACACGGCATGGTTGGAATATTTGGGGAGGAATGAATGTGTCTTTGTGGAGGGTATAATAAGGGGATTTGCTCAATACCTGCTCCAAGTGCATCTTAGCGACGGCAGAATAATAACCACAATGGGGCCCCTTGTCCGGCGGCTGAATGGCGGAGGCGCCTGTGATTTGCAGCCTCGGCCGCTAGAAAGATGGATGCACGCTGCCCCTCACGTCAGGCCTGCATCCCCCCGGCCCCTGAGACAATCGCATCCCTCACCCCAAAATTAAGCCCCTTGTGACCAGACTGGTGCTGAAGGACAGCGACAACCTGCCGCCCTGACAAAGGACTTGTGCGCCCTCAAGTGGTCACCTAGGGGAAGTGCAGGTTTTAGCTAAAAGTTCTGCAATTTCTGTTTCCCATTCTCACCATTTTCAGGATCTCTGCTTGCTGCCAGTTAATGAAAAGATTAATCGCCGTCGCTTACATTAATTGGCCAA